>NC_087224.1:7491439-7581439 GCF_015104395.2 Macrobrachium nipponense
CCAAATAATTGAATCAATGAATATAAAATAAATAAAAAATAATGAATAAAAAAATAAATTTTAAAAATTAATAACTTACAAATAATTAAATAAATAAATAAATAGATAAACAATATAATAAATAAATAAATAAAACTATATAAAAATGAATAAAAATAAATAAATAAAATAAAAATAAATAATAAATAATAAAAGGAATAGAAAATAAATAAATAATAAAAATAAAAAAACAAATAAAATAAATAAAAATAAATAAATAAAAATAAAATAAATAGAAATAAGTAATAAATAAAAATAATAAATAAATAAATAAAATCAAAAATAAATTAAAGATAAATAAAAAGAAATAAGATAAATAAAAATAAATAAAATATAAATAAAAATCAATAAATAAATATAAAAATATAAATAGAAATAACAAATGAACAAAATAAATAAAATAAATAAATACATAAAAATAAATAAATAAATAAATAAATAAATAAATAGATAAATAAAAATAAATAAATAAGTAAATAAATATAAAATTAAATAAAAATAACATAAATAAATAAAATAAAAAAATACAGTAAATAATTAAATAAAAATACATAAATAATTAATAAAAATAGTAAATAAAAATATCTAAATAAAGTAATTATATAAATAAATAAAAAATGAATAGAAATATATAAATAATATAATAAAAAAAAATGAATAAAATAATAGATACATAAAATAATAGAATGAATAAAAAATAAGTATATAACTAAATAGATTAAATAAATAAAAAATAAAGAAAATTAAATATCATTTAATTTTCGTTATTTATCTCTATTTATTTATTTGATTTATTTATTAATTTCTTATTGATTCATATTTATTTATTTATTTTTATCTATTTACTTTTATTTAATTATTCTTATTTATTCAATTTTATTATTTTTTGTTTATTTATTTTTATTTATGAAAATAATTTTAAATATTTTATTTTTATTTTTTATTTATTTAAATTTTAAAAATGTTAAATGTTAAAATTTGTACATATTTTATTTTTTATTTTTAAAATTTATTTATTTATTTTTATTTATCTATTTATTTTTATTTATATTATTTTTTATTTAATTTATTTTTTTTTCAATTATTTATTTTTTCTATATTTATTTTTATATATTTTATTTATTGTTTATTTCTATTTACTTATTACCTATTGTTTATTTTTTATTTATTTCATTTTTATTTATTTATTTTTATTTTTTTTATGATTTCCACTTTATTTTAACTTAGTTAACTTTATTTATTTTATTTAATTTTATTATTTATTTAATTTTTATATATTTTATTCATTTTTATTTATTTTTATTTTTATTTTTATTATTTGTTCATTTTATTTGATTTTTTTTATTATTTTTTCAACTTATTTTAATTTAGTATTTTTTTGTTTATTTTTTTTATTTAGTTTTGGTTTATTTTTGTTTATTTAGATTTTATTATTTATTATTATTTTTAGTTTTACTTATTTTTATTTATTTTTCTTTATTTTTTTTTTATTTTTTTATTTATTATTTTTATTTGTATTTTTTTAATTATTTTATTTATTTATGTTTATTTCTATTTACTTTTATTTATTTTTTATTTTTATTTTTATTTATTTTTCATTATTTTTATTTATTTTTATTTTTTATTTTTTATTTTTATTTAACTTTATTTTTTTTGGTACGTTAGGGGGGTTAACTTTATTTTTATTTATTTTTATTTAATTATTTATTTACTTTTATATATTTATTTTTATTTATTTTTTTATTTATTATTTTATTTTTATTCATATTTCATATTTTTTATTTTTTTTTTATTTATTTTCACTATTTTAGTTTATTTATTTTTTTTTATTATTTTATTTTTATTGTTTATTTTTATTAGATTTTTTTATCTATTTATTTATTTTATTTCTTTTTTTTATTTTTATATTTTTTTTTTTTTTTTTTTTTTTTATTTTTTTTTTTTTTTTTTTTTTTTTTTTTTTTTATTTCTTTATTTCCCATTTTTATTTATTTATTTTTATTTTTAAAATTTATTTTATTTTAAAAATTATTTTTTTTATTTATATTTTATTTCATTTTTTTATTTTTATCTGATTTTATTTTTATTTATTTTTTATTTTTATTTATTTTCAATTTATTTTTTTATTTATTTTTAATTTAATTTTTTATTTTTATTTAATTTTTATTTATTTCATTTTTGTTTTTATTTTTCTTTTTATTTTAATTTATTTTTTTAAAATTTTTATTTGTTATTTATTTTTGATTTATTTTTTCTTAATTTAATTATTTATCATTGTTTTTTGTTTATTTATTCTTTTTATTTTTTATTTATTTATTTTTTTTGATTTATTCTTATTATTTTTTTATTTATTTTTTTTTTTTCTATTTATTATTATTTATTTATCTTTTATTTTTTATTTGTTTATTTTTTTTATTTATTTATTGTTTATTTTTTTTATTTATTTTATTTTTATTTTTATTTATTTATTTTTTTATTTTATTTGTTATCTATTTATTTTTGTATTTAATTATTTATTATTTTATTCTTTTTATTTATTTATTTATATTTTTTTATTTTTATTTAGTTTTTTTTACTTATTTTATTTATTTTATATTTGTTTTTGTTCATTTTTTATTTTTCTTATTTTATTTTTTATTTTTTTTGGTTTTTATTTTTATTTGATTTATTTTTATTTTTGTTATTTTCATTATTTATTTATTTTTATTTATTTAATTATTTTTATTTATTTATTTTTATTTATTATTTTTATTTATTTTATCATTATTTATTATTTTTATTTTTTTTTATGTTTATTATTTTCTATATATTCTTATTTATTTATTTTATTTATTTATGAATTTTATTTTTGTTTATTTATTTTTGATTAGTTTATTTTTATTTTTATTTTTTTTTTTGTTTTTTTTTTTATTTATTTTTATTTTTTTTATTTTTTATGTACTTTACTTTTTTTATTTATAATTTTATTTTTTTTAATTTATTTTTTTTTATTTTCATTTTTATTTATTTTTTTTATATTTTTATTATTTATTTTTTTTATTATTTATTATTATTTTTGTTTTTCTTATTTATTTAATTTTATTTATATAATTATTAATTTTAATTATTTGTTTTTGATTTATTTATTTTATTATTTATACTATTTATTTTAATTGTTGTATATTTATCCTATTTATTTTTATTTATATATTTTTATTTATTTATTTTATTTAATTATTTATTTTTTATTTTTATTTATTTTGTCATTTTATTTTATTTTATTTTTATTTTTCATTTATTTTTTTTTAATTTATTTTTTTTTTTATTTATTTTTTTTTATTTATTTTATTTTTTTATATCTTTTATTTTATTCATTTTATTTATTTATTTTTATAATATAATAATAATAATAATGAATAATAATAATAATAATAATAAAATAATAATAATAATAATAATAATAATAATAATAATAATAATAATAATTAGAGAGGAATACAGAAGACAGGTAGGTCCTTCTTCAGACCCTTCGACATGATACCACACACATGGCTAATAGAATGCCTGAAAATATATGGGGCAGAGGAAAACACATCAGCTTCCTCAAAAATACAATGCGCAACTGGAATACAATACTTACAAGCTCTGGAATAAGACTAGCAGAGGTTAATATCAGGAGAGGGATCTTCAAGGGCGACTCACTGTCCCCACTACTCTTCGTAGTAGCCATGATTCCCATGACAAAAATACTACAGAAGATGGATGCCTGGGTACCAACTCAAGAAAAGAGGCAACAGAATCAACCATCTGATGTTCATGGACGACATCAAGCTGTATGGTAAGAGCATCAAGGAAATAGATACCCTAAATCCAGACTGTAATGATTGTATCTGGGGACATCAGGAGAACTGAAGGGATAAAGCTACCAGATGGGAGCAACATCAAACACATAGATGAGACAGGATTTAAATACCTGGGAATAATGGAAGGAGGGGATATAAAACACCAAGAGATGAAGGACACGATCAGGAAAGAATATATGCAGAGACTCAAGGCGATACTCAAGTCAAAACTCAACGCCGGGAAAATATGATAAAAAGCATAAACACATGGGCAGTGCCAGTAATCAGATACAGCGCAGGATGGTGGAATGGACGAAGGCAGAACTCCGCAGCATAGATCAGAAACCAGGAAACATATGACAATACACAAAGCACTACACCCATGAGCAAATACGGACAGACTATACATAACACGAAAGGAAGGAGGGAGAGGACTACTAAGTATAGAAGACTGCGTCAACATCGAGAACAGAGCACTGGGCAATATCTGAAAACCAGTGAAGACGAGTGGCTAAAGAGTGCATGGGAAGAAGGACTAATAAAAGTAGACGAAGACCCAGAAATATACAGAGACAGGAGAAAGACAGACAGAACAGGGACTGCACAACAAACCAATGCACGGACAATACATGAGACAGACTAAAGAACTAGCCAGCGATGACAATTGGCAATGGCTACAGAGGGGAGAGCTAAAGAAGGAAACTGAAGGAATGATAACAGCGGCACAAGATCAGGCCCTAAGAACCAGATATGTTCAAAGAACGATAGACGGAAATAACATCTCTCCCATATGTAGGAAGTGCAATACGAAAAAATGAAACCATAAACCACATAGTAAGTGAATGCCCGGCACTTGCACAGAACCAGTACAAAAAGAACCATGATTCAGTGGCAAAAAGCCCTCCACTGGAGCCTGTGCAAGAAACATCAGCTACCTTGCAATAATAAGTGGTACGAGCACCAACCTGAAGGAGTGATAGAAAAAACGATCAGGCAAAGATCCTCTGGGACATGGTATCAGAACAGATAAGGGTGATACGTGCAAAACAGACCAGACGTGACGTTGACTGACAAGTCAAGAAGAAAGTATCACTCATTGATGTCGCAATACAATGGGACACCAGAGTTGAAGAGAAAGAGAGGGAAAAAATGGATAAGTATCAAGATCTGAAAATAGAAATAAGAAGGATATGGGATATGCCAGTGGAAATCGTACCCATAATCATAGGAGCACTATGCACGATCCCAAGATCACTGAAAAGGAATCTAGAAAAAACTAGAGGCTGAAGTAGCTCCAGGACTCATGCAGAAGAGTGTGATCCTAGAAACGGCACACATAGTAAGAAAAGTGATGGACTCCTAAGGAGGCAGGATGCAACCGGAACCCCACACTATAAATACCACCCAGTCGAATTGGAGGACTGTGATAGAGCAAAAAAAATAAAAAATAAAATAAAATAAAATAAAATAATAATAATAATAATAAAATAATAATAATAATAATAATAATAATAATAATAATAATAATAATATATCTTGGGAGAGACCCTCTTTTAAAAACAAGTCTTTGTTGAAAAGGATCGCTGCATCAGCCTCCATTAATTTTGTAGAGTCTTCTCTATTTTCCTTATTAAGGATTTCTCAATGTTGCTGAAACTGGCAAGCAACGTGCCAAAGGGGATCGTCAAATCCGGTGTAGTCATATTGAATTATCTTTATAATTGCAATTACTACTACAAGTTTCTCTCTCTCTCTCTCTCTCTCTCTCTCTCTCTCTCTCTCTCTCTCTCTCTCTCTCTCTCTGACGCTTCTCACAGATCTGCCAGGGCATGGTCACAGCGATGGTTGCTGGAGACTGAATCTTGGTGGTTGTTTGTTGTTTTTTATTAAGCTGACCTTGTGTCAGCACGGGCTCTTGCTCACAGAGCAGCCCGTAATGTCTTGGTGGTGAGTCCTTCTCTTTATATCATGGTCGTGCGGGCGCTCACGCATGCTTCTGCAGGACCCGGAGGATGCTTGACTTTTCATTGGCTGGCGGCCAGACATCGGAAACGCTCGAGGCGCGTTGACCTTCTCAGGTGTGTTGCGTCACCTGGAGCCGGGTTTTCTTTGGCTGCGACAGTGGTGACGTAACTTCTGGTGGGCGGTGAGGGCGTGGTGTTTGATGGCACCGTTCTGGGCGTGACAGGAGATCCTCTTAGACAGTCGTAACGTTGCCATACCGATATAGACTCCAGGGCAACCTTGGATAGGGCATGTGTACCGGTAGACGACGTTATTCTGCTTCAGGGGGTCTCCTGCAGGCGAGGTGGGGTTATTCCTCATAACCAGGTCTCTTGTTCTTCGGTTCTTATAATAGATTATAAGAGAGAGCTTCTCCCCTTCCTCCACAGGGGTGACGTTCTCTTCCACAATCTTCTTGATGCATCTCTCCTCTTCTTTATATCCGTGGTGCATGAAGGACTTGTAGAAAATTCGTACATCCTCGGAGGGGGGATTCTCTTTATTCTCTTCGTCCTCCATGTACCATTTGTTCAAAGCTGTCCTTATCTCCCTGTCGATCAGCTTGTCGGAGTAACCGTTGTTAACCATAATTTGTGAAGCTCGATCCAGTTCTGCGTGGGTGTCCTGCCACGCTGAACAGTGCGTTAAGGCCCTCCTCACGAAGGCCCTGACGGTGGTGGTCTTGAACTTCACAGGACACTCGCTCTCTCCGTTCAAGCAAAGTCCCAAGTTAGTAGATTTGGTGTAGACGGTGGTGGTCATTTTCGGGGTAGTCTTCGTAATTAGGATGTCGAGGAAGGTGAGTCGATCTTCGCTGCTAAATTCAATTGTGAAATTAAGGGCGCTGTTGCGCAGGAACTGCTGGCAAAGGGCTTCAACCTCTTCCTCGGAGTCAGCTTGAATAAATATATTGTCAATGTATCTAGCATACGTCTGGGGACATCGGTGCTGCGAAAATAAGGAAAATAGAGAAGACTCTATACAAAATTAATGGAGCTGATGCAGCAATCCTTTTCAACAAGACTTATTGCTTTTGTTATGTTAATTTTTAGGTTTATTATTTATATTTTTTATTTTTGAATGTTATATTAATAAATTTAGAATAAAAATAAAAATTAATTTTTATTTTTATTATTTATATTTTATTACTTTTATTTTAATATTTCTATTTTATTTTTATAATTTTCAATTTTATTTTAATGATTTTTTCTTTTTTAATTCTTATCTTATTTTTATTTTTAATTTTATGTTTTCTTCAATCTATTTTTATTTTTATTATTTCTATTTAAAAGTTTTTAATATTGTGTTATGCTTTTTATTTAACTTTTATTTTATTATATTTATTTTATTTTTGTATTTTATTTTTATTATATTTATTTATGTTGATTTTTCATACTCTTATTTTTATTGTTATTATTTTAGCTTTTATTATTTCATGTTTAAACTTTTTATTATTTTCAAAATTATTAATATTTTTATTTTTATTGGATTTTTATTTTAAATTTTACTTTTATTATTTTATTATCATTATTATAATTTTAATTCTTTTTATTTCTATTTTATTATTATATTTATTTTTTATTATTATCTTATTATTTTTTATTATTTGTATTTTTATTATATTTATTTTTTCATTTTTATATTTTACTATTTGCTTGTCATTATTGGTTTTTATTTCTGTTTCATTTTCTATTATTTTATATTTTTTGCTTTTACTGTTATTTTTTATGTATTTTTCCTTTTTTATTTATTATTTTATCATCTTATTTTGTTATATTTTAATTATCTCTATTTTAATTTTTATTAACGTTGATTTTAAAGTTTTTTATTTTATCAATTTCTATTTTTTATTCTATTTCTTATTATTTTATTTTTTTAATTTATATATATATTATACCTATATTTATTTTCATTGTTATTATATTGTTTTTTATCATTTTTATTTTTATTATTTTTATATCTATTTCTCTTATATTTATTTTAATCACAGTGGTACCTTGACATACGAAAGGCTCAACTTACGAAAAATTCGAGTTACGAAAGCAAATACAAAGATTTTTTTGGTTCTACATACAAAAATAGTTCAGGATACGAAAGGTTGTTGCTGTAAAGTCCCGAGATTCGCCCGGACCACCGATAACAATTTTAAAACTTGCGCGCTGCCAACTAAGTAGACTCGCCACTATCCTCCCGCTCTCCCATTGGTTCCTGATTCTAGTCACCGCCATAAGATCCTGCTCTCCTATTGGTCAGCATCCCTCCCATCATGCATCTACGTAGCGGCATGCTTTTTCGGCCACTCGGTAGCAGCATCGTTTCTATACGCACGCCGAATTCGTTCGTTCTATACGATTCCGTTTATTAACGTGAATTCATTAGTGATTTTGTTGTAGTACTACTTTATCGTGTTGTGTGAGAACTTTAGTACATACATACATATACTACATAACTTAATTACGTACAGTATATACGTAGCCATGGGTCCCAAGAAAGTTGAAGTTCACGGAAAGAAGAGGATGCTTTCTTTGGAGACAAAGATGGAGATAATTAAAAAGTATGAAGCTGGCATGCGATTGAGTGTGATCGCCAAGGAATATGGCCCGATCCGTCAACAATAAGCCATCAAAGCAGTTACACCTTCCAAGGGTGTGACTATTTTGTCTCGCAAGAGGAGCCACGTGCACGACGAGATGGAAAGGCTGCTTCTTGTCTGGATAGAAGACAAAGAAATCGCTGGCGATACGATAACCGAGACAGCAATCTGCCAGAAGGCCAGCGCTATTTTCGGCGATTTGATTGCCCAGGCCGAAGACGACGGGGGAGAAGGGACATTGACGCCAACCCCAAAGTTCAAGGCTTCTCATGGGTGGTTCGAAAAATTCCGTAAACCGACTGGCATCCATTCAGTGGTGCGGCATGGGGAGGCGGCCAGCTTGGACATAAAAGCGGCTGAAGCCTTTATTAAGACGTTCGACGAGATGATGATCAAGGCCGGCTTTCAGTTTCTCAGCAAGTCTTCAACTGTGATTGAGATAGCCCAGTTTTGGAAAAAAAAAGCCTCGTCGGGCGTACATCACACAGGAAGAGAAAGAGAAGTACCCGGGCATAATGCCTAGAAAGACAGGCTTACGCTCGCACTTTGTTCCAACGCCAGTGGGGATTGCAAGGTGAAGCTCCTACTTGTGTATCATTCGGAGACTCCTTGAGCCTTCAAGGCCCACAAAGTGCTAAAAGAGAAGCTTCCAGTGATGTAGAGGGCTAATGCGAAAGCCTGGGTAACGAGACTTTTGTTCAGGGAGTGGGTAAATCTATGTTTCGGCCCGACAGTGAAGAAATTCTTGGAAGAGAAGCGCCTCCCTCTGAAATGTCTGCTGTTGTTGGACAATGCCCCTGCTCACCTTCCTGGCCTCGAGGAAGATATCCTAGCGGAGTATTCTTTTATCAAGGTTCTTTATCTTCTGCCTAACACCACCCCTCTCCTCCAGCCCATGGACCAGTAAGTGATATCGAACTTCAAGAAGCTCTTGATGTTTCGACATCACCGATACCACAAACCTCACCTTGCATGAATTTTGGAAGGAGCATTTCGATGGTGTGATATGCATCCGACTCATCGATCAAGCTAAACAGGAGGTTTCGAAGCGAACCTTGAATTCTTCATGGAGGAAACTCTGGCCTGATGCCGTATCCGCCCGAGACTTCGAGGGATTCGACGTGGGCGAAGCTGGTGCAGATTCAGGGACAGTTGATGATCCTGAAACTGTTTTTCAACCAGATCTTGACGAGATCGTTGCACTCGGCAAGTCCATGGGGCTGGTCGTCGACGAGGACGACATCAATGACCTTCTCGAGGAGCACCCAAGAGGAGCTTACGACGGATGACCTGAAGGAGTTGGAGGCCATGCAACATAACGTCGTTCAAGAAGAGTTCTCTAGCAGTGGCGAGTAGGAGGAGGACGACCCTATGACAACGGCAGAAATTAAGGATGCCCTAGCTGCTTTTCATAAGGTGCAATCATTTGTAGAAAAGAGACACCCCGAAAAGGCTTACACAGGTCGTATACTTGCGCAGTTCGATGACGTTTGCCTGAGTTGTTTCAGGAACATTGTGAAAAGTAGGCAGAAGCAATCTTCCTTGGATAATTATTTTTTAAAGAGGCCTTTAGTAGGAGTAAGCAAAAAGGAAGATCCAGTTGATACTACAAAAAAATAGAAAGTTGAAATTGGTGAAGAAATTGAAATTTTGTAAAAAAACGTAAAGTATAAAAAAGTAAAAAAAATGGTAAAAATAAAAAAAATTTAAAAAAATTTAAATTTTAAGTTTTTTGTAAAGTTAAGTGTTACGGTGTTGTTAATGTGTTATGTAAAGTTTAGTTTATGTTTCCTGACATTTTTAATGTGCTTCGTTAAGTGTATGTACTATGTAACAAATTTTCTGCCGTTTGTCCTCCTCCTCTGTCACCACTTTTGGAGATAGCCTCACTCGAAAGGTAAGGTTCCACATTTTACTACATACGTGCGTATGTATGTACAGTATTTCTTGTATACCATGTACACTAATACACTTTATTTACAGGTACGTATTAGTAGTACGTATCAAGTTAGGTATTGAATGGTCCACATTGTTGTATTTCATTGTTTATTGGTCAATTAGCTTTATTATAAAATTTACTGGGGTGTTTTTGTAGGGCTTGGAACGAATTAGGCAATTTACATCTAAAATGCGGTTCAAAATACGAAAAGCTCAGGTTACGAAGGCCGCCTCGGAGCAGATTAATTTCGTATGTCAAGGTACCACTGTATCATTATTTTTATTTTATTTTTCATTACATTTCTATTTTAATTGTTTTTTTTCATTTTTATTAACATTTTATAATTTCGATGTTTATTTTATTTTTAATATACTCATTTCTATTTTTTTATTATTCTAATTTTGTTTTTATCATTATTATTTTATTATTTCTTGGTTTTACTATTTTTAGTTTTGTTTACTATTTTACTGTCATTTTTTATTATTTCTATTTCTAGTATTTTCATTTCAACTATCATTTCTATTTTTATTATGTCCAGTCTTATTATCATTATTTTTATATGAATTTTTTTTTTTAAATTTTCATTATTATAATTTCAATGTTTTATTTATTTTCATCTTAATTAGTTATGTTTATTAATTTTTTTATTATTTTTTTATGTTTATATATATTTATATTCTTATTTTATTTTAATTTTTATTATTATTTTATCATTTTAATTTTTATTTTCTGTTGTTATTCTTATTGTTATTATTACTTTTATTTTAATTAATAGAATCAGGAAAAAATAATAATATAACTGAAAATAAAAATATTGAATAATAATAACAATAATAGAATAATAATAGAAATAAAAAAATAATGAAAATGAAAAATAAAATAAAAAGGAAGTAGAAAATAAAAAAAAATAAAAAAAAAAAAAAAAAATAAAAAAAAATAAAAAATAAAAATTATAAATATATAAAAATAGAATAAAAAATAAAAATAGAATGAAAAACTACAAAATAATAATAAAAATAATAAAATAGAAAAAGCAACAACAATAATCTAAAATAATAAAAAATTAAAAAAATTTTAAAAATATCAGAATGATAATATAAGAATAAAAAATAATAAAAATAATAAAAAAAGAAAAAAAAAAACAAATAATAAATGGAAGTTAAAATAAAAAATAATACAATATATTTAATAAAATTAATACAAAAAATAATAAAAATAATAAAATAGAAAAATAATGATAATGAAATAATAATTATAAAAATAAAAATAAAAATGATAAAATATAAATAAAATTAATGTAAATAATAATAAAAAATTTCTATATAATATAACAAAGAAAAACTAAAATTAATAAAAAAAATAAAGCAATAATAATTTTTAAAAAATTAAAATAATAAAAAACATTGAAAATTAATAAATATAAAAAAGGGATTTTGATGAAGGAAAAATCTATTTCTGGGCAAGGGCCTGTGTCACCCAGTGAAATGTCCCTTTAGCACACATTTCTAAGGTAAATATTGCTATAATACCAGAGAAAAAAGCTAATACGGAAATGCCAGAATATTCTGGCTTGCTTACCTTATTTAAGGTGTCGGTATGGTTTCTGGGGCGAGTGTGCGAAACCACTACCAGGAGTCCTTTGCCATTTAGATTCATCCTTCTTCAAAATCCCTCAACTATAGAGGAGCTGATCTAAGGCCCACTCCTCGCTACCGTTACGGCTAGCGCCTCTGACGTCATTCTTGCAGATAGCACCCAAGCTTGGGCCAAAAAAGGGGTTTAAAAGGAAAAGGTGGGATTTCACTGGGCGACACAGGCCCTTGCCCAGAAATAGATTTTTCCTTCGTCAAAACCCCTTTTCTGGCCTCAGCCTGTGTCGCTACATGAAATAGGTAACCAGAGAAATGGCCACCAAAACAAGCTTGGGAAATAACGGGAAGCACACAAGTAATAAAATAGGATAATAAAAAACAATTAAGGTTAATTGCTATAATCTATGAACAAAGTTACAGAGAAGGTAACAACAGGGCAATTGGAACCTTAATAGTAAATCAAAATACAAAACAATGCATACTTAATAGTAAACAGCAAGGCTTACTGCAAACTGTGACTAATCCTAGGAACAAAACAAGAGGAAACATCACAATTATATAAAACATTTGGCATCCAAGGTACAATATGGCTACATGGTGGCTGAGCTACGGCAAGAATGTTAGCGAGGCAGGTAGGAAGGAGAGATCTAAGTTAAACTACTTACTAATACTCAAGCAGTGTCAGGAGAAACTGCGTTTCCCACTGCACTGCGGTGAAATTTAAGGGCTTCTAAGGACTAAAGATAATAGCATTTGAATACTGTCGGAGATTTCCAGCCTGTGTACTTCTTCAGCTCATCAAAATTCATATGTTGAAAATAATTAATAGAGGTAGCTACTGCCTAACATCATGTACCCGTGGGAAGGACTGCGGGTTGGCTTGCTTAATAAAGTACAAGATTTGGTGCCTAATTCCTTTTAAGGAAATGGTGCCTCCCTTTTCCCTAACAAATAGAGGGCCTGAAGATCTTAGGGCAGTTCTATTTAGGTATGCTTTCAGAGAAGCAACTGGACATAAGGACGGGTCCTGTGGAAGTGGGAGAATTTTCCATGGGGCCCACCTATCCAGTGGGTCCTCATTCTTAGCTAGAAATTGACGATCTGGGGAAAGTAACACTTCTCCTGAAGGGAGGAACTCTATATGACCTGAGTCTCTAGATAGAGCCGACAGTTCGGATACCCTGGCTCCTGAGGCCAGACTTAACAGGAATAATGTTTTCCTCAGGAGAGGTAAAAAGTCACATAAGTCATTATTAGTGTCCGAGGCCAATTTAAGGACATCATTCAAGAACCATGACACAGACTTGGGCCTCTCGGATGGTCTGAGTCTAGCGCAGGCCTTAGGGATAGATGAAAAATAAGAATCTGTCAGATCTATTTTGAATCCAAACTGGAAGATTTTCTTAAGTGCAGACTTAGTAGTAGTAATAGTACTAGCTACTAAACCGTTTCTCAAACAGTGTTCTGAAAAAGGATATGGCCAGATTGGTTGTCATGGTTTGTGTATCAGAGTTCCTTAGGAATACAGCTAGTTTTTTAACTGCTGAATCATATTAACGCAACGTCGATTCCCGTTATCAGATTCTAAGAATAAGATGTTCTTGGGGTCGATATTAGCATCTCTTTGTGCCGCAAACTTCATGAAGTCCATAAAGTTAGGGCTTTCTGAATTCCTGAGGAAGTGAACACAGTCCTCGTTTGTACTAGTTGTGACAGTTTGGGATTGGGATCCGTTGAGGGCGGAGTCCCAATTCCAGTAGAAGTGGGAACCAATTGCTCTTGGGCCAATTGGGGGCTATTAGAGCAATGTGGCCTTTGAACATCCTGAGCTTGTTCAGAACCTTCAAGAGAAGATTCACTGGAGGAAAGAGGTAAATTTTCTTCCATTGATTCCAGTCTATAGCCATGGCGTCCATGGCATAGGCCAGAGGGTCCAGGTTGGGGGCCACATAACAAGGGAGTTTGTGATTTGACTCGGTGGTGAAGAGATCTACCTGAAGCCCTGGGACTAGTTGACAGACCCAACTGAATGACTGCTTGTCCAGGGACCACTCTGACTCCAGCGGGACTGAGCGTGATAGCGCGTCCGCTACTACATTCCTTAAGCCTGCTAGATGAGTGGCGGACAGGTGCCATTTGTTCTTGCCTGCTAGTGAAAATATGGCTATCATGACATGGTTCACGTGGCTCGACTTGGAGCCTCCCCTGTTGATGCAGTGTACTACTACTGCACTGTCCAGCACCATTTGATATGAGATTTCTTGGCTGGATGAAGCTTTTTCAGGGTGAGGAACCACTGCCATAGCTTCCAGTACATTAATATGAAGCTGGCCGAATGGTAGCGACCAGGTTCCCTGAACCTTTTTGTACTGTGAGTATCCTCCCCAGCCGCTTAGTGATGCATCTGTGTGGATCACTAGGGCCGGCGGATGGAACTGGAGCGGAATTGTCTTTGACAAATTCTTGATCTCCGTCCACGGGCGGAGTCTCTTTCGTAAGATCACCGGGATAGGGGCTAATTTGTCCCGGGATCTGTTGTTTGCTCTTGAGCGCCAAACCCGGTTTATGTCCTTCAGTTTGGCTTTTAGAAGAACGTCCGTTACTGAAGCAAATTGGAGAGAGCCTAAGATTCTTTCTTGGTTCCTCCGGGACGTCTGCTTGCACTTGAGAAATTCCCTGGTTGCTTTGGCTATTTCTCTCCTCTTCAACGGCAGAATTGATAGAGTGTGAGAGTTCAAGTCCCATTGAATGCCTAACCACTGGAAGCGGGACTCCGGTGTTAGCCTGGACTTGGTTTTGTTTATCTGGAAGCCTAGATGTTCCAGAAACTGATTACTTTGACCCGTTGCTTTGCGCATTTTCTTGCGATGCTTGTGGCCCATACGAGCCAATCGTCCAGATAAGCTACTGGCATTATTCCTTGCGACCTTAGTTCTTGAACGACTGTCTCCGCCAGTTTTGTAAATATCCTGGGGGCTACATTGAGCCCGAATTGCATTACTTTGAAAGAGAATGCCTGGTTTCCTAGTCTGAAGCCTAGAAACGGGCGGAAGTGTCTTGCTACTGGAACATGATAGTATGCATCTGTAAGATCTATAGAGGTGGTGACGGCCCCATGGGGAAATAAGGTCCGCACCTGAGAAACGGTCAGCATCCAGAACTTGTCGCAACGAATGAATAAGTTCAGACGGGACAAGTCTAGAATTATTCTTCGCTTGTTTGAGCCTTTCTTTGGCACGCTGAACAAGCGACCTTGAAATTTTAAATGCTTGACTCTTGACACTACTCCTTTTTGAAGGAGTTCTTGAGAGTACTCTACCAATTCTGCTGTTGGTTGTTGATGAAAGGTGTTGGATGGAGGGGGACCTTTGAGCCAACTCCACCCTAGACCTTTGGACACAATGCTTTGGGCCCATTTGCTGAACCTCCAACGGTGACGAAAGAGGAACAGTCTCCCTCCTACCTGAGGATTCTCACTGGTTCGAGGAGGGGCATGCACCACGTCCTCCTCGGGAACCCTTACCTTGGTTGGAGGCTCTTCCGCCGCCCCGTTGGTGGAAGGCACCTCTAGCCCTGCTGCCCCTGCCAAACCTGTTGAAAGGCTGAAAGGACTGGCTTTCAAAGACTGGGTTGTAAGCAGGGGAGACAGTGTAGGAGGTCGAAGCCTGTGCCTGTTGCGGCGATTGTGTCAGCAGCACAAACTGCTGTTGTGGCTGCGACTTGGAAGTGGAAGGTTGCGGTACTTGTGATACCGGAACCGCTTGCACTAGAGCCTGCTGTTGAGGAGCCTGGAAAGGCTGGAATTTCCTAGGCTTCTTCTTCGATTTTGGATTTGATCCAGCTGACTCTGGTTTGCGTTTATTGACCAAACCCCAGCGAACCCTTAGACTCTGATTGAATCTAACTGCCTCGCAGTGAACTTCGTTCACTACAGAGGCTGGGAAGAGGTCAGAGCCACAAATGGATGAGGCTAAGAGCTTGTTAGGCTCATGGCGGATGGTGGCCTCCGCCAGTACATGTTTCCTACAATTTTGCCTAGCTATGACGAAATCATACAAGTCACATTGCATCGAGTACAAAAGTGACTTTGCAATGATCTTGAATAACGGCTCTTCTCCATAGATTAGAGCCGATACTTCCGTCATTACTAGGGAATTGAGGGACCTGCACAGCCTCATCCTGGCGTCGTACTCAGTCTGGATGAGGTTGTCTAACAGCCTGGGCAATCTCTCGCTGAATTGAGTGATGGTGCAGTCTGACTTCAGCTTACCCACTGAAAAGGTGGCCGGAAGATCCACCCAGTGATCGTCAGTTCCGGGGAGCAGGAGGGAAGTTGGTTCTATCTCCCGGAGCTGTGGCATGGGTTCGTCCTTCATTGCGGCTTGCAGGGTCAATTCCACTACCTTCGATGTGAACGGGATGGGTTTCTCCTCGTCCACAGTGAAGATCGTGAAGGGACTCTTGAAAGCAGTAACCTTGGTGTTGGTACACTGCCACTCCTCTAGGTTACGTAGCCATTCCTGTTGCGGGTGATCCCGGGAGAGAATTACGGTCTCTTTCGGGACCTTGTCTTCCCTTCTCATAGCTGCTTCTGTAAGGCGGACATAGCCTATGAAAGGGGGCTGTAATCCTTGCGGATGAAACTCGAAGTCCTCAATCCTTCGAGTTCCGCAGCCCTCGATCGTTAGCATGCCGTCTACATAAGGAGCGTAGAAAGCAACCCTCCAAGGGTTGTTCGGTGTAAAGGTAGGAAGGGTAGAGAGTCCGGCATGAGTAAGCTTTGAGCTGCCAGGCCGGACTGTGGAAGTCCTGTCATCGCGTTCTCGCGGAGCCCTGCGATGAGGTTCTCCTGGGTAACCAGCCTATCCGAGATAGCCCGGATAGGCTGCCCTGACTCCTCTAGAGAAGATGAAAGTTGAACAAACATCTCCTGGAACTTGGTTTGTACCAAGTTCCCGACCATACTACCCATCTGCTGCATAATATTGGCGGAAATATTAGCAGAGAAGGTGTCTGGGTCAAAAGGGGAAGGTTCTACTTCTCCTTAGAAAAAAGTCCTGGGTCTGGCTCCCTTGGCGGTTGAAGGCTCAGGGTCGGAGGGGAAGGGCTAAGCCCTGTCCTAGAAGACTTGGACTTCGACCCTTTAGAGTAATTAGGCAATTTTAGCCTTGTCCGCTCTGGGATGGTGAGCCGAAGACTTATGGGCAAGGCTAAAATCTGACTTCTTCGACAGAGACTTCTGAAGTGATTTAAAGTCACGCTTACCTTTGACTTTAGGGATCGCCAGGGCAGACTTCGGTCTGACCGACTGAATCCCCCCGGTGAATCCCTGGAAAAAAGTAGAAGTTGAAGGGGAAGAAGCTCTAGATGGGCTCAAGGAAAGCCCTTGAGCCCCTACAGTACCTGCCTCACTTACATCCTTACCTGCACCTTCCATCGTCATGGGCTCGAGGTCCAGGTCTAGGGCAGGTACTTCTTTGGTGACCTCCTGCGTCGTCGCCTCCTCTGAAGGCTGAGCCACTTCCTCCTGGATGGAAGCAATCAGGGGAGCCGCTGCCTCTGGGTCTACGTAGGAGGTACTCTTCCCGCCGGGGAAGATGAGGGTGGCCATCTCCTTGGAGAGTATGTAGGGTTGGCCCTTGGTCATGTTGCGGCCAAACCCACCAACCCAGGCCTTCAGGGTGGCAAGGGCAGTCTCCTGGATTGCTTGGGCGCCCTGAAAGAGAGGGTTAGTATTAATACTTAAAGCTACTTTAGATTAAACTATAACATAAGTTAATTGACATATCCAGGATTACATCCGTCACAGGTACTCATTGTATTAATGTGTAGCGTTTGAAACACCACCCACCTCAGAGGGGACTTGGTCTACGAACTCGTAGCAAATCAGGCAACTCTCGTGGTGCCACACCAGAGACTCGTTGAACCGGATAGCGCAGGTGGCGTGGGTCCGGCAGACCTCGTGCCCACAGGGGTCCTGAAGCACGGCGTTACAGCCCAACTCCATACAATGGGTGACCTGTAAGTGAAATGACACATGAGTATCATCACTAACATCCCGGACTAAGTCCGTGATGTGATATGTCATAACACCGGAGTGCTCCGGTGTTAAAAGATAACTAGGGTTAGTCTCTATCTGCTCTTTGACCGTGTAATGTGGTGAGTCGTCCGACAGGATCGGTAGAACCGCTTGAATCAGTGTGTCTCCGGTGATGCCAGAGGACAGAGTAGTCACTGAATCAGGGAGACCACGTAATCCATATGCCGGAGCGAGTAGTCCGAACAACGGGTGAGGAGCAGGAGGGGACCAAAATAACACGGCGGGGTATGATAACTCCGTCGTCAAAAACTTAAGCTTAAACTAAAGATAATGGATGTTAAATGTGAATGTAAAACATGCATGCAAAAGCGTATCCTTGTATGGAGGCCGGGGCCTCCTTAGTGTCACCGAACTAGAGCGGACCTGGCTGTGCCAGGGTCCTGATCCGCCGGAGCGGGAGGGGGTGGTGACTAGTGGTAGGAGAACGCAGCCGAGCCTGGTGGCCAACCGAGGCTCGGCCAAGCAGGGTCCCCCCCCCACTACTCTACTGGGGAGAGCGGCATGGAACCGACCCGCTTGTCGAGAGTCCTCCAGCTACCTCCCCTGTGCCCCCGCACGGGAGGGAGGGAAGGGAGGATGCTCGGATCGGCTGCCTGAGACAGCGTGAGTGAGCGTACCTCCCCCCAAGGAGGGGGAAGAGGGCTGGAAGGACCGACGCGGGGTGGCTCATACGCGGTCGCCTGGAACCCTCTCCCGGCCGTGTGGTTAACCACACGGTGAGAAAGGCCATGCGATCAGAGGAGGCCTAGGCCAGCCAAAGCCGTCTCGATAAGCATGAGAAATACAAAATAACATCCTAACAAAACACGGGGGGAAAGGAAGAGAATTCAGATGGTAGAGAGAAAGAAATGTCCTGGAGAAGCTGGGTCGAGCCAACCGAGAAGGAAGGACGAGCCTGGTGACTCCGAGCAGCTGGCCTATGTGCCGTGACGAAAAAACGTGGGGCAGGCGGCCAGGGTGGCTCGAGGACAAGAGAGAAGGAACATAGTCCTTTGAAAGGGAGCCTAACGAAGAGTAACCTGACAACTAAAATAAACATGCATGCATGAAATTCTAAGCTGAAAGGAAACGACGTAGGCTACGAGCCTAGCATGAGCTCGGATAACATCCCCCGTGTAGATATAACAAAACGTGAACAAAACGTCAATAAATGCATCATCGTAAACATAGGAATGTACTGCTAAGCAAGAATCGAGCCCAAACGGTATAGGGGACCAAATGGGGCATGAAACAAAGTAACATGCGGGAGCGAGCCGCACACGGCGGCGCAGGGACGGTGCCGTCTATAGAAAACGTGCCCAGGGCAGTCCCTAAATGGTGTTAAACATTAATAGCAGTACTTAACTTGGATGCAGAAGAAGCTTGACGTTCCATGTTGAAAACAGAAGAATTCCAAAACGAACACAACACAGAGCAGAAAAACACGTGCCGTGTGGATCGTGCTATCGAAAGGAATGACGTCAGAGGTGCTAGCCGTAACGGTAGTGAGGAGTGGGCCTTAGATCGGCTCCTCTATAGTTGAGGGATTTTGAGGAAGGATGAATCTAAATGGCAAAGGACCTCTGGTAGTGGTTTCACTCTCCCCAGAAACCATACCGACACCTTAAATAAGGTGAGCAAGCCAGAATATTCTGGCATTTCCATATTAGTTTTTTTCTCTGGTATTATAGGAATATTTTACCTTAGAAATGTGTCCTAAAGGGACATTTCACGTAGCGACACAGGCTGAGCCCAGAAATATAAATATCAAAAGTCAAAATAAAAATTAAAGTAAAAGTAATAAAACTAAAAATAATAGAAATTGAAATAAAATTCTAAAGTTGATAGAAAAAGAATAGAAATAAAAAAATAATAACACTATAAATAAAAATAGTCAACATTAATATAATAGAATATAAATAAAACACAAAATAAATTAAATAAATAAAAATAGAAATAAAAAGATTATAAAACTGAAAATATAAATAATAAAAATAAGATAAAAATAAAAATCATAAAATACTAATAATGTAAATGGAAACATAACTAAAAAATATGAATAAAAAGAATAAAAATACAATATACATAATAAAAATAGAAACACAAATAATAAAATAATAATAATAAAAAAACTAATGAAAAGAAAAGTAAAAATATTAACATAATAATAATAAAAATAAACAACTTGAAAAAATTAAATTATAAGGATTAAAAGTAAAATAATAATAAAATAAAAATAAAATTAAATTTTAATAAAATAATAAAATAAAATTGGAAAATAAAAATAACCAAATAACAATCAATGAATATAAAAAAAGTAAAATAAAATAAAATTATTGTAATATTATAATTCTGAAAAAATAATAAAAAATGTAAATAAAAATAATAAAAATTAAGATAAAAATTTTTAAAGATAATAATGAAACAATAAATTAACAACATTAAAAATAAAATTAATAATACAATAAAAGAAAAATAATAATAATAATAATAATAATAATAATAATAATAATAATAATAATAATAATAATAATAAAAAAATATATACAAAAAGATAAAATAAAATTCATGAAAATTAAAATTAAAATATAAGTGATACAAATAAAATAAAAATAAAAATGATAACAGAATAATAATAAAAACAAAAACATAACTAAAATAAGACAAAAATAAAATTATAAACATAATAAAAATAGAAACAGATAATAAAATAATAATAATAGAAAATAAAACAATAAACATGAAAATAAATTACTAAAAATAAAAGTAACAATAATAAATAATGATAATTAAAAATGAAACAGTAGTAATGAAAATAAAATAAAAAATCAAAAAATAAAAATAATAATAAAGCAATAATAATAATGAAAATAAAAATATTAAATGTAAATAAAATTATTCAAATAATAATTATAAAAATTCAAAACAAAAATAATAAATATTAAAGTAAGAATTATAAAAATACAAGTATAAAGAATAATATAATAAAAACAATAAAAAATATAATACACTAAAAATAAAAATAATATAAATTAAAATTAAAAATAAAAATAAAAGTAAAAATAAAATTAAAACACAAATCAATCAATTAAAATAAATATAATAATAAAGATAAAAATAATACATAATAAAAATAATAAAACATAAAAACAAAAATGATAAACATAAAAATAAAAATATTAAAAATAAAAAACTTAAAATAAAATAGAAATAAAAATAATAAAAATAAATAAATATTGATAAAAACAAAATATAACTAAAAATAAACATAAAAAATAATTAAGAAATATAATGAAATTAATTGGTAAAACTAAAAATAAAAATAGTATAAATAAATTAAAATAATAATACACATAAAACTGAAAATTATAAAAATAAAAATATAAATAACAAAAATAAAACTAAATAAAAAAGGAAAATAAAATATAAATATAAACGTAAAACCCGGTCCCCGGTTACGACGGTTCCGGCTTACGACGTTCCGAGGTTACGACGCTTTTTCTTAAATATTCAATGGAAAAATCCGTCCTGGGTTACGACGCTTGTTCCGAGGTTACGACGCTGACGCTTCCGACGCTCCGAATTAACGACGCTTTTAAAAAACTCATATTATGATTATAAAACTCCTTTATAGTTTAGCACAGTATATTAATAAAATAAGTTTCTGGTTAGATTACAACAAAAATTTTGAGGTTATGATGATTTTCGACACTTTTTATGTCATATTTTTCTATGTTTTTTAGTGACGCCTCATATGCGGAACTAGTTTCCGAGCGAATGAATACTACTAGCTTGCGGTGCGCAAAGTTTACATATAACAGTCCAAAAGCACAAATAATGAAAAAATCGTTGCTTGTTTCCAGTAATAATAACAAAACGAAGTTTCTGGTTAGATTACAATGAGAGAGAGAGAGAGAGAGAAGATGAGAGAGAGAGAGGAGAGGAGAGGGGCTAGATAGAGAGAGAGAGAGTAGAGAGAGAGAGAGAGAGAGAGAGAGAGAGGAGAGAGAGAGAGAGGAGAGGGCGTCTTCCGACACTCCGAGTAAAGGACAGAGAAGTGTTCGTTTCGTTAAACGGCCTCTGACTCATGCCAGTAAATGTTTTGTTGATACTAATAATATAAGCCTATTAAAGATACGTTTACTTTAATTAGTCTATATGATACGTAAATAGTAATCAACTGTTCTTGTAGCCCTCAAGATTTGGCAAAATCGAAGTATCCAAAGAGAGACATTATCCAGTACACTGGAACCTTGACATAACGAATTTAATTTGTGTTCCGTTACCATCGTCGGTATATCCCAAAACAGTTGTATCTCAAAGCATTTTTTCCCATTTAAAATAATGAATAATATGTATTAATCCGTTCTAGCGGTATGAAACCACACCTAAACACAGCTAAATTACTATAATATACACAATTTATACACAAATAAACGAGTAATAACACACATAATGATAAAATAACATAGCAATGTGATAAATGATAATAAATGTTAATAAAATCAATTAAAAAAAAAAGAAAGGAATCTTACTTACCACAACGAAAGATGACGTGAGGCCAGCAGGGGGAAGAGGTAGGGAAGGGTGGCAGGGAACGATTTGTTCTCTTTTTATTTACGTATGTACACTAATAACTACGTAATAAACACAAATGAAATAACATTGCTAAACTAATTTTTATTTTTTTATTTTAATCAGTTTGTAGTTTAGAAATAATGGTGATGCCTTTGGAAGGTTTTATGCTTTGCTATAATTTCATGTTTTGCTTCCATCGTAATCATTTTCTTGGGTTTTTTTCTTATCACCTGCTTTGTCTTTAGCTTTGAGACCCATGGTTAATAAAAAATAGACAAAATAACACGAAAAATAGGCGCAAATACAACGAACTAAACAACGACATGTTAACATGCAGCACCAACAAACAAACACTGAACGCCATTTATCGGTCGCCTATACAACTAACACTCATCGCAAATCGTATCTCAAATATTTCGTTGTATATCAAAGCTTATATTTTCGCAAATTTTCTGTTGTATCTCAAAACATTCGTATATTAGGGCAATCGTATGTCAAAGTTCCAGTGTAATTTGATCAGAGAGAGAGAGAGAGAGACGCCTTGGCAACAATGGTCACCGTCTCGGGGATTGACGTAACATTTATTTTCTGAACAGAATAGGAACCAGAGAAGTGTTCGTTTCATTAAACGGCCTCTGACTCATAGCAGGAAATGTTTTGTTGATACTAATATATAAAGCCTATTTAAAGATCGTTTTACTTTAATTATTCTTTATGATACGTAAATAGTAATCAGCTGTTCTTGTAGCCCTCAAGATTTGGCAAAATCACTCCAGGTTTGTCATAAAACTTCAAGAATGTAGTGTCACCAGAGGATTACAATAGTTTTTACCTTCAAGAACCAGCATTCTTTTATGAAAATAACTCCAGGTTGTACATAAAACTACAGGAACACATGTAGTGTAACCAAAGGATTACAAGTAAGGTTTTTATAACTTTTTATTAGTTTAAGACATATTTCCAAGCGTCGTTCCGGCTTACGACGATTTTCGGCTTACGACGCATCTCAACAACGGAACCCCCATCGTATCCCGGGGACTGCCGTTTAATAAATAATACCAATGAAATAAGAAAAAAGTAATAAAAAATAATAATGAAAAATAAAAATAAAAAATAGAGATGAAAATTAAAAATAAAATGATATAATAATAATGATAATAAAAAAACACAAAAATAGAAATAAAAACTAAAAATAAAAAAAGAGAATAACAAAAAATAAATAATAAAAATAAACTAAAAATAAAACTAATAAAAATTAATAATAAGACTTAATACAATAAAATCTAAAGAAATTTTACAATTAAATAATCAATAAAATAATAAAATAAAATAGTAAAAGGTTCATTTTGAATAAAAAAAAAATAAAGCAAAAAATAATATTATATTATATATATAATCTAATAAAAAGTATATATATTATATTATTATATAATATATATATAGATATATATATATATCTATTATATATGAGTATATAATATATATATAACATAGTAATAATATAATAATGATTAAATAACATATAAAAAAATAATAAATATTAAATTTGACAATTAAATAATAAGAATTAATGTAAAAACAAAAAATAAAATTAATAAAATAAAAATGAAAACAATGAAAATAAAAAATTATTATAATAATAATAATAATGAAATTAAATAAAATAATGAAATTAAAATAAAGAAATGAAAAAATAGAAATAAAAATAGTAAAATGAAATGAACCATGAAAAATATAAAAGCAATAAAATAAAAGGATAAAAAAAATAAAATAAAAGAATAAAAATAATAAAACATTGATTTTATTTTTTGATATTATTCCATTATTTTTATCATAATTATTTTATTTTTTTCTATTGTTTTATATAACTTTTTTTATTATATTATTTTCAATGTTTTTATAATTTTATTTTCATTTTTCTATTTATTATTTTAAACAATATTTTTTAAATTTTAAACAGTATTTTGTTATTTTCATTTAAACTTTTATTTTTTATTATTATTCTTATTTTGAATTTTTATTATTATTATTTTATTCATCTTATTTATATTTACTTTTGTTTATTATCTTCATTTTAATTTTCTTATCATTATTTTATTATTTTTATCTTTACTTTTATTATTTTCAATTTCCTTTTTTATTTTTTATCTGTTATTCTTATTTTTATTGTTTTTTCTATTTTTATTATTTTATTATTATTATTTTATTATTTTTTTATTTTTATTAATTTATCATTTTAATTTTGTTCAATAATTTTATTTTTACTTTTATACATATTTTTTATTTACATTATTATTTCTATTTTCATTTTATTGTTATTTTTATTTTTAGTATTTTTATTTTCAAAATTAGAATTACTAATCTATTTCATTCTTCTTCCCAGCTAGTTCCCATTTTTATATGGGGTCACCGTTTCCACCTATTTCTATCCTGCGCTTCCGCCTCATCAATACCCTTCTCATGTAAGTCTCCTCTCACACAGTCCTTCCATGTCTTTCTAGGTCTTCCTCTTCTTCCTTGAACCTCCATCCCCATAGTATATCTCCCAGCGTGGTCCTCATCTCTCCTCAACAGGTGTCCTTACCATCTCAGCCTCCCTTCCTGCACATTCTTTGATACTTCCACCACCTTAGTCGACCCCCTTAAGGGATTTTGACGTAGGAAAAATCTATTTCTGGGCAAGGGACCTGTGTCGCCCAGTGAAATAGGTTCCTTTAGCACTATTTCTATGGTAAAATATTGCTATAATACCAGAGAAAAGCTAAATTGGAAATGCCAGATTATTCTGGCTCGCTCACCTTTATTATAAGGTGTCGGTATGGTTTCTGGGGTGAGTGAAACCACTACCACAGCTCCTTTTCCATTTAGCCTCTTCCTTCTTCAAAAAACCTCAAATAGAGAGGAGCCGACCTAAGGCTCACTACCCGCTACCGTTACGGTTAGCGCCTCTGACGTCATTCCTGCAGATAGCACCCAGGCGGGGGGAACTGTAGTGGAAATGTCTTTGACAAGTTCTTGACCTCCGTCCAGGGACGGAGACGCTTCCGTAAGATCGCCGGAATCAGAGCTAATCTGTCCCGGAATCTTTTGTTCGCTTTCGAACGCCAAACTCGATTTATATCTTTTAGTTTGGCTTTCAACAGGGCATCTGTCACTGAAGCAAATTGGAGAGAACCTAAGATCCTTTCTTGGTTTCTCCGGGACGTCTGTTTGCATTTGAGAAATTGTCTGGTTGCCTTGGCTATTTCTCTCCTTTTCAACGGCGGGATTGATAGAGTATGCGAATCCAAATCCCATTGAATTCCCAGCCACTGGAAACGGGACGCCAGGGTTAGCCGAGACTTTGTCCTGTTTATCTGGAATCCTAGGTATTCCAGAAAATGGATGACTGTGGCGGTTGCTTTGCGGCAAGCTTCGATGCTTGTGGCCCACACGAGCCAATCGTCCAGATAGGCTACTACCATGATCCCCTGAGACCTTAGTTCCTGGACTACCGTTTCCGCTAACTTTGTAAATATCCTGGGGGCTATGTTGAGCCCGAATGGTATTACCTTGAAGGAGTAGGCTTGGTTCCCTAACTTGAAGCCTAGGAACGGGCGGAGGTGTCTTGCTATCGGAACATGATAGTAGGCGTTTGTAAGATCTATAGAGGTGGTGACGGCCATACGGGGAAGTAAGGTCTGCACCTGCAAAATGGTCAGCATCTTGAACTTGTCGCAATGAATGAATAAGTTTAGACGGGACAAGTCTAAGATTATTCTTCGTTTGTCTGAGTCTTTCTTTGGCACACTGAACAAGCGACCTTGAAATTTTAAATGTCTGACTCTTGACACTACTCCTTTTTGAAGGAGATCGCGGGAATACTCTATCAATTCCGCTGTTGGTTCTTGATAGAAGGTGTTGGTTGGGGGTGGACCTTGGATCCAACTCCAACCCAGACCTTTGGACACCATACTTTGGGCCCAATTGCTGAACCTCCAACGTTGACGAAAGAGGTACAGCCTCCCTCCTACCTGGAGGTTCTCACTGGGTTGCTGATGGGTGTTACGGTGTCAAAATATCCTGGCCAAGGTTCGACACAATGTTACGGCCTCTGAGAGAGGTCCGCTTCAGGTTCGATATGAAATAATAAAAAAAAAATATTTCAACACCAACAGTTGAAACTGGGAATACGAATATAGAAAGAAACACTAACACAACAAAAGTTTATTTACAAGCTTACTAACATAGTTAAATGCAAAATGGTATCTCCTATTTACATAAAAAGATAGAATCTTACACTGCATGTACTGGGGGAACAGTGAGGCAATTCAAATACTTGCTAGTCAATTTGGCAATTCGAGGAGATGACTTCTCAAAAGGAAAAAGGTGAATGCAGATGTCCTCTTGACTCCGTATTTCAGAAAATAGTCTACTTGTAAGGCAGGAACTCACCAAAACCTCTAGCAGGACCTTTTCTTCTCTGAAGTCTGCTCGACGTCGAGATAACACGGACGTGCACTCCTGAAGACGACTAGACCAGTATCCAACCAACTCTTGAGCAACTTTTTTCTTGATAATCCTTCGTTGGTCCCTTTCTCTCTTATCTCTCACGGATAATCTCTGCTGCTGCTGATTTCTCACTGATATTCTGACCAGTGGCTCTTACTGAGGATATCTCTCTGTGACTAACTGGTGTCTCTCTTCTACGATCCCTCCTCTCTTCAAAGTTCGTTCGTCGTATTTATACGGCATTCTGGGGGCGGAGCCTACGGCGAGCGTCACAGACTTGCGAGATTTCCGGAAGTTCTTAGATGAATCTAGACGAGGTATTGCATCAGAAATCGCGGCATTTCTCCCGCCACTTAGGCGTGTGTTGCACTCCACAACACACCCGACGATTCCAGAACAGCCGCGAGAAACGGCGCCTCCAACATGGGCGCAAAAGCCTCCTTGCTGCCGAACTTCTCGAAAATGCATTCTCCTTTCCTTTATCTTTCTTTGCTATGAAGCAATTACCATCACAATGGGCGACCTCCACGCCCTCCGCGTGAACCTCTGCCTCTGCTGGTAGCCCTTCCGTCGCCCTGCTGACAAAAGGCGCCTCTAGCTCTGCTGCCCCTGCCGAACCTATTGAAAGCCTGAAATGCTTGGCTTTCAAACGTAGGGTTGAAGGCCGGGGAGACAGCAAAGGAGGTTGACGCCTGCGGCTGTTGGGGCTGTGTCAACAGCACGAACTGCTGTTGCGGTTGGCTTTTAGAGGTTGAAGGTTGGGGAACCGGTACTGCCTGGACCAAAGTCTATTGCTGTGGGGCCTGGAAGGGCTGGAACTTCCTAGGCTTTTTCTTGGCTTTGGGATTCGATGTGGAAGACTCCGATTTCCTTTTGGAGACTAATCCCCACCGAACTCTTAGACTCTGGTTACATCTAGCAGCCTCATGTTGTACCTCGTTCACTGCTGAGGTTGGAAAAAGGTCTTTCCCCATATCGAAGAGGCCAGGAGTTTGTTGGGCTCATGCCGGATTGTGGATTCTGCTAGGACATGCTTCCTGCAATTTCTCCTAGCCACAACAAAATCATATAAGTCACATTGCATACTTAACAATTGTGCCTTAGCAATGATCTTGAACAACGGCTCCTGTGCATAGATAAGAGCCGCTGCTTCTGTCATGACTAGTATGTTGAGGGACCTAGCAAGCCGTGTTCTAGCATCGAATTCTGTCTGGATGAGCCCATCAGACAGCCTGGGTAATCTCTCACTAAATAGAGAGATGGCACAGTCAGGTTTGAGTTTCCCAACCAAGAAGGTGGCTGGGAGGTCTACCCAGAGGTCATCTGTTCCGGGGAGTAGGAGAGATGTTGGTTCCGTCTCCCGGAGCTGTGGCATAGGCTCATCTCTCATTGCAGCTTGCAGAGTGAGTTCTGCCACTTTAGATGTGAACGGGATTGGGGTCTCCGCATCCACAGTGAAAATTGTGAAGGGACTTCTGAAGGCCGTAACCTTAGTGTTTACACACTGCCATTCCTCCAGGTTACGGATCCAAGCTTGTTGTGCCTGGTCCCGAGAGAGGATAACCGTCTCTTTCGGGACCTTATCCTCCCTTATCAAGGCAGATTCCGTGAGACGGACATAGCCTATGAAAGGGGCTCTTGCAACCCTGGCGGGTGGAACTCAAAGTCCTCAATCCTTCGAGTCCCGCAGCCCTCAATCGTAAGCATTCTGTTCATGAAAGGTGCGTAAGAAGCCACCCTCCACGGGTTACTTGGGTGGAAGGGAGGGAGAGTGGAGGAGTCCAGCATCAGCGGACCTTGGGCTGCTTGGCCGGCTTGTTGAAGCCCCGACGCTACGCCTTGCTGGAGACCTGCAACTATGGTCTCCTGTGTGACCAGCCTTTCCTGTATCTCTTGAAACTTGGTGTTTACCAAGTTTCCAACCATGTTGCCCATTTGTTGCATCATGTTGGATGCGAATGCTTCCTGGTCAAAGGAGGGGGCTCTGCCCTCTCCTTGAATACCTTTGGTATCGCACCTTTGGAGGTGGATGCCACAGGGTCAGCGGAGAAAGAGTGGGCTCTTTCCTTGGAAGACTTGGTCTTCGACCCTTTGGAGAGAGACCCATGTTTGGTTCTGTCCGCTCCGGGATGGTGAGCCAGAGTTTTATGGACTTGGCTGGTACTTGGTTTTCTAGGAAGGGGCTTTGGCAGCGATTTAGAGTCACGCTTGCCCTTGACTTTGGGGATCGCCGAGACGGATTTCGATCCAGCTAATAGAAATCCCCCAGAGAACCCCTGGAAGGAAGTACAAGAGGAAGGAGAAGAAGGTCTAGATGTGCTCAAGGGGAGGCCTTGAGCACCTACAAAACTTGCCTCACTAGCATCCTTACCGTTGCCCATGCCTTCCACCGTCATGGGCTCGACGTCGAGATCTATTGCCGCGACCTCTTCTGCGACCTCCTGCGCCGATGTCTCCTCTGAGGGCTGGGAAACTGCGTCTTGAATTGAGGCTATCAGGGGAGCTGCTACTTCGGGGTCCACGTAACCGGTGCTCCTCCCCCCCCGGGAAGATCAAAGTAGCCATCTCTTGGGAGAGGATATAGGGTCTTGCCTTGGCTACGTTTCATCTGAAGCCGCCCACCCATACCTTGAGGGTGGAAAGAGCAGTGTCCCGAACTGACTGAGCTCCCTGTAAGAGAAGGGTTAGTGTTTAACTTAAACTTAACTCTTATTATATTGTAACTTAACTTAGGAGGCATATGATTGACATATATATTACATTGGTCCACCTTGTATTATTATGTACACACTGGAGAGTCACTTGCGTCAGAGGAGACTCGTTCCATGAGATCGTGGTGCCACACTACTGAACCATCTAGGTGGACTGCGCAGGTGGCGTGGGTCCGGCAGACATCGTGCCCACAGGGATCCTGGAGGACGGCGTTGCAGCCGGTCTCCATACAATGGGTTGCCTGTAAATGGAATGATACATGAGTACCATTGTTAACCATCCGGACAATGTCCGTGGTTGATATGCCATAACACCGGAGTGTTCCGGCATTGTAGAATTATCCCCGTCTCGGCCTTCTCTTTGCCATGTACCATGCTGGAGAATCCGGTAGAGCTAGTAGTAAGTAGTTAACAGTGTTTCCGGTGACACCGGAGAACAGAAAACTACTGAATTCGGGGTAGCTACTATTGCCATACATCGGGTGTCGAGATGGGAGAGATCAGGTAAGGTGGCAGAGCTTGGTAACTCCGCCGTAAAACTTAATCTAAAGGGAGGGGTAGCTCCTGGAGGAGCACAGTGGCTCCGTAAACTTAAACTAAGACAGAGATATACAGGGAATATTATACAAATGGAATACATGAAATAATGTAGCCCCGTCTGAGGCCGGAGCCTCCAAGTAGTCAACATCCTCAAGGAGTCCGGCTATGCCGGAATCCTGATTCCGCCGGAGCGGGTAGGAGGGGGTGACTAAAGGCAGGGGTATGGACTCAGAGAGCCGAGGAGAGCCGAGCTCACCCGAGCCTGGTGGCTGGCCAAGGTTAGGGCGAACCGAGCTTCTTCCCCTACTCTGGGGTGAGAGCGGCAGGGTAGAGCCACCCGCACACCGAAGGTCCCCGTGGGGACCTCCCTCCATCCCCCGAAGGGATACTTGTATTGGCTGTCAGCGACAACGTGAGTGAGATATCACCCCACCTAGGTGGGAGACGTGGAGGGAGGAGGAGTGCGGCAGCGTGGTGGCTACTACGTGATCATCTGGACTTCTCACGGTTGGGTGTGAGCACACTCGTGGTGAAGAAGGCCAGGCGAAAGGAAGGCCTATAGGCCAACCGGAGCCGACTCACAGAAATGAAATAAAATAAAAGGTATAATTTACATGGGGGGAAATAGAAATAAAATGAGGTGAAAAGAGAGCGAGACGTCCTGGAGGGACTAGGCTGAACCAACCGGGAAGGGTGGTCAAGACCTGGTAACTCTGAGCAGCTGGCCTAGTGTTGTGACGAATAAATGCGGGACAGGCGGCCAGGGTAGGCTAGGACTAAAAGTAGGACTAGCATTTATATAAAAGAGCCTATCAAGGTAACCTAACCAACAAGGAACATGCATGCGTGAAAACTGGGTTGGTAGGGCTCCGATAGGCTATGAAGCCAGAACACGTGCTCGGTAAAATCCCCCGTGTAGGAACTAAAACGTCAATAATGCATCATAGATAATAAAATAACGATACTGCTAATAAATAATCGAGCTCACTCGGTATGGGAGACCACGTGAGACACAAAACGAGGAGACACAAAGGAGCGCGCCGCTGTGGTGGCTCGCGGCCGGCGCCGGCATGGGCCGTCGACTCATAAAAACCTAAATAATTCGGTTAAACATGCCAAGGGCAGCCCCTAAATAGTGTCAACTATAATAGCAGTACTTAACTTGGATGCAGAAGCATCTTGACGTTCCATGGTGAAATTAAAAGGTTCCAGAGCGAAAAACACAACACAGCAAAGAAAAACGTGTGTGCAGCGTAGATGTGCTATCTGCAGGAATGACGTCAGAGGCGCTAACCGTAACGGTAGCAGGTAGTGAGCCTTAGGTCGGCTCCTCTCTATTTGAGGTTTTTTGAAGAAGGAAGAGGCTAAATGGAAAAGGACCTGTGGTAGTGGTTTCACTCGCCCCAGAAACCATACTGACACCTTATAATAAAGGTGAGCGAGCCAGAATAATCTGGCATTTCCAATTTAGCTTTTCTCTGGTATTATAGGAATATTTTACCTTAGAAATAGTGCTAAAGGAACCTATTTCACGGAGCGACACAGGCTGAGCCCAGAAATGTAGTCATTTCTGATCCTATCCTCTCTTTGTCACCCCAGACATCCACCTAAGCATTCTCCTTTCTGTCACATCCATCTTCTTCTCCTCTGTCTTCCTCATGCTTGCTGTTTCCGTACCATACAGCATCGCTGTTCTTACCACTGTCTTGTGAAATTTTCCTTTTAACTTCAGTGGTACTCTTTTGTCACAAAGTACTCCAGAGGCCACTCTCCAGTTGTTCCAGCCTGCCTGTACCCGATGTTTTACTTCTTCTTCCATACTTTCTTCAGCGTTAACAAAGGATCCCAAATACTTAAACTTATCAACTCTTTATTTGTTCTCCACCAAGCTGAATACTTTCTCTATCATACCCCTCATAGGCGGTACACATATTGTCTTAGATCTACTTATTCTCATACCTCTGTCCTCCAGTACTTGTCTCCATCTTTCCAATTTCATTTCCAGATCTTCCCTGCTCTCTGCGCACAGAACAATATCATCCACATACAATATGTTCCATGGTACTGCCTCCCTTAATTCCTCTATTATAACATTCATCACTATGTTAAAGATAAATGCGCTCAGAGCCGACCCCAGGTGTAATCCTACTCTCACCTCAAAACCCTGTCTCCCCAACACTGCTCCTCACTTTGGTAAATACATTCCGGTACATCTCTTGTACCAATCACACATACTTCTCTGCACCATCTTCTCCCTCAGACTCCTCCATACCTCTTGTCTCGGGACTCAGTCATGAGCCTGTTAAAGGTCAATGAATACCATTTGTAGGTCCCTTTGCTTTTCCCTGAATTTCTCCATTAGTTGCCTCAGACAAAATATAACATCTGTTGTTCCCCTTCCTTTCTTAAATCCCATCTGCTCTTTATCTATTTGTACTACTCTCAGTCTAGCACCTTCAAAGTGTGGGACATCATAATTTAATGCCGCTATAATTACCACACTGTTGGACATTGCCTTTCCCTTTAAAAATTGGGATTAATATACTCCCATACCACTCATTTGGTATCTTCTGCTCAAGGATATTTGTCATAAGATCGTACAGTATTCCACTCCTTCATCTCCTCATGCTTTCCATGCCTCCACAGGAATCATATCTGGTCTGGTTGCCTTCCCATTCTTCATCTTCAGTTCATTTAGTACCTCTTGGCTAGAAAACCTCATTACCATGCCAATGTTCACTTGCCCATCCTCTCTTATTAGTCTATTATTTTCTTCATTTAACAACTGTTCGAGGTATTCTTTTCATCTCTTCACAATGTCTTCCTCCTTCTTGATCTTTTATTTGTTTGATACGTGTAATATCTTTAGTGATCTTATTTCTAGCCTTTGATAGCTTGATCCTCTTGATTAATCCTTCCTTTGTCCTCAGCTCATTATACACATCATCATACGACTTTGCTTTATCTTGGGCTACCACCTTTTTCACCACCTTGTTTTTCTTGCTGAACCTATCTCTGTCTTCCACTGACTGTGACTCTTCCCATCTTTTCTTTGCCTCCTTCTTATCTTTTACTACTTTCTCAATGTCTTCATCCCACCACCAACTCTCCTTTTCTTCCCATATGATACCAGATGTCTCTCCTAGCAGCTCCTTTCCATGCCTTCTCATTACTGCTGCATTTCTTGCCCACCATTCTTGAACATCTTCAATTCCTATATTAATATCCTCCAAAACCCTCCTCTTAAACTCTCTCTTCTTATCCCCTTCCTTCACTAATTTGTACCATTTAATTTTCCTTATCCCTTTAGCTTTGGTTTTTCTTTCCCCTTTTAGCTTCAAATCCATACACAGCAGTCTGTGTTGGGGGGCTACATGATTGCCTGGAATAACTTTGCAGTTCTTGACCTCCACCAGCTTTATCCTGCAGCGACTCAGCTAGCAGCGACATGGCTAGAAGCGACGTGGCTAGCAGCATCTTGGCTAACAGAGCCGTGGCCACCACCGACCCTGCTAGTAGCTTAGCGAGGACATGTGTCATCTTCACGACGCATCTCGGTCCTCTTCGAGGCTGAAACCCCGAGTAAATAGGGCCGAACAGGTGACCTCCTGTTATTCTCCAGGTGTCTTGCTCTGGGGGACAGCGAAATCGACCTTGGCCCCTGTAGAAGAACCAAGCTTGATCTTCACAGGTGGGTCCGAGCCACGGCTCGGCCCCTGACCCCGCCCAGTGTCACTGCCATGGCGAGGAGAGGCTCCCTTCCTTGACTTTGGATGTACTTCCTCCCATTGGTGGTCGTACATTCAGAGATTCTCATGAACGAGATTCTGATATGGTTCCTGTCCCTTGAGCAGCCCCCTTGGGAACAAGGGCTGGGGAACGAACCTTGGCTTGATTTCTAGAGGACCTCCCCGAGACCCTGGTCCCTGGGGACAGCGTCTCAGTTCCTTTCTCCGAAGAAGCGGAGAGCCAGCGAGAGAAAGCCCTGTGCTTGATTATTGTACCATCCACCTGTTCTTGATAAGATAGGTGGAATCCATTAGGGGTCCGTTTGTATAAACTGGAGAACGAACCTTGGTTTGGGCTCCAGCGGCTCTCAAGACCCTGGTCCCTGGGGACAGCATCTTGCGCCCCACTTCCGAAGAAGCGGGAGAGCCAGCGAGAGAGCCTACTACTACTGCACCGAAGGGAGGAGGAAGGCCCTTAGAAGTCTCGAAACGAGACTTCTTCGGGGGTGGAGAAGCTACCTTCCCCTTCGAATGCCGTGAAGCTTTCGAAGGGAGAGGTGAGGAGGCAGCAGGTGATGACGAGGACAAGGACGAAGACGAAGTTGAAGACGACAGTACTCCGTGGATTCTTCATCTTCTTTGCCTTCCTCTTCAATAGCTTCCACAGTAGAGTTGTCAGGGGCCCCCAAGGGACGGCAGATGACTCATCAGGTCCAGGGGCTGGTACATGGGCAGGTCAAGGGACGGGAGCAGGTGTAGGCACAGAGGCAGGAACAAGCGAGAACACCCGGAGGCCTCGGGACAGGTAGCAGTGCCACATCATAACCAGGAGGGGAGGCACTGCAAGTGATAGGCTGTAGAAGTGGTCTGGTCCCATACTACCGTAGGCGAGACCAGACCAGTTGCGCTGCAGGTACCTCCATTGAGGTGTAACAGCAAGCTCGAATCGATAGCCATCCCATAAAAATCCATGCTAGTTCTTAGTCTGACACCTCACCTGCGAAAGTAAAAAGTTCTGAAATTAATAAAGTGGGTTCCCCCCTTTATTATGCGAAGGTATACTTCGGAGCGAGGGGAGGACCCTAAAGGAGTGATCCCAAGGTCTGGGACCACAGCCCCTCCCCCTTCTTTTTCCCTCGTCGATTTGCCGGAAGGGCGAGGAAGATGAAGCTTCTCCCGGAGGGGCAACAGTGAGTACAGGATGAATGCCAGGAGAGCGGTAAATACAAAGGAAGAGGACATTAGTACCTTGATGTGGTGGGAGGTAGCAGGACTGGTTGAGCAGTGCTGGTGTCACCCTCATCACAGGTCTTCCAATGTATTCCTCCTCCCTGCAAACTTTCCCCACTGTGTCAAGACCAAATAGAGCACTCCACACACACACACACACACACAATTACACTCACACCCTAGGCATGATGGGCAAAGGGCGTGAAGATCGATCTATCGAGGCGTGTATTGCTGTACCTCCTACCTCTATCCTGGGGCAGAGTCCAGGGGCAGGGTACAAGGCTGTTGCGATTCAAGGGCCTGCATGATTCAGTATATCACAACAACAATCATAACTTATAATAAGAAATAACAAAGAAAAATCCCACCGGGATTGAAAGAAAACAGCATTAAACAGTCGGGCAGGGAACGGTGGAGAACATGTCTATCCGCAACAACAGCTGAAAACAAATTGGAATGTTTACGTCTGGTCAGAGGGACTACCAATGACTGGACCGGTAGTTAACTACCTAACTGCTTTGTTAAAGAAATCAGCGGCCGTGTCCAGGCTACGCCTTAAGTAATTCCTATGATAAAGGACCGAGGGTTTTTATATCGCACAGGAACAATTTGCTATTTTTATACCTATGATTAAGAGAAATCTGGCATCATTTATATTCAAGAGTGGGTTGAATGGCTGGTGAGACTGCTGACATCACTCAAACAGAGCTAAGGGGAGGGACTTAATTTACCGTGATATTTGAAAATAAAGCACTGCTAATATTATCATCGTCCTAGTGCAACATATAATGTGCCCAATCTAGGGATGTGCAGCAACCTTGAGGGTTAAAGCAGAATATAATGTTCTTGGAGAGCAGCAGGTTCAAAATAAAAACAAGAAATTTGGCTGGAATGACTGACAAAAGGTGAGAAACATGAAGGAGGAGGATTGAACAAAACAAAAAAATTACTTTAATATTAATTTATTTACAGTAATTTACATAATATACAAGTAAGACCAGGTATTGGGTGGCAAAAATACAAAATGATCAGTTACCAAAATAATCAATAAATCAACCATCAAATCAATGAATAAACTAGATAAATGAATCAGTACTGAACATCACACTCAACCAGAGCCATACACATGCTCGACACCACAATAAATATAATGGATGAAAATCACAATAACATACACTTGCTCGACACAGAAAATCAACAATTTGAATAAAAAACAACACACAAATAGTCAATTGGTCTAAAATAAATACCAAACACATAACACCCAAGCAGCAAAATAAACAAACAGACAAATACACAAGAATTGTCAAACACACACAGACAAATGAGTCCTCATTTTCCCATTGAAGTGAACCAGGTATGTATTAAAAATGACTTCCAGCTGCTCCAATACTGCCATTCACCCGATGCTGCTGTTGCCTTCTCAACTGAGGTTTCCCAGAGCCTTTCAGATTGCCATCCAAAACCTGTCTACTACTGTCACTCACTATGTGAAAGAAGTCACCTTAATGATAAACACTGGAGGGTAGGAGAACCAACGGAACAATTGTATCGACTGTGTCGACCAAATATCGATCAATTGTTATAATAGTTATACAGTACTTTAGTAATTTACAAAGCAAGTCCTGGCTCAACACTTCTGACTGGTTAGCTTCAAACAGAACACAGTAATACAGTGCTTTATTCATTTACAAAGCAAGTTCTACCTCAACACTTCTGAGAGGTTAGCTTAAAACAGAATACAGTACTTTATTCACTTCCAAAGGGAAGTCCTGCCTCATCACCCCTGTCTGTTTCGCTTAAAACAGAATACAGTAATACAGTACTTTAGTAATTTACAAAGCAAGTCCTTGCTCAACATGTCTGAATACAGTACTACTTCAGTAATTCAGAAAGCAAGTTTTGGCTCAACACTCTGACTGGATAGCTTTCGATAGAATAGAGTAATACAGTAGTACTTTAGTCATTTATAAAACAAGTCCTGGATCAAAACTTCTAACTGGTTAGCTCAAAACAAAATAATACATAAAAAATTAATCAAATAAAACAAACTAGTTTTCTTTGATGTTTAATGTAACAATCGTTGACTTCCACTAAGTAAGTTTTATGGAAGAGACTTCTGTCTAGTATGAGTTTTCGCACACCTTTTGAGATACCTTGGCATTCATGAAATGTGAATGGCTTCTCTCCAATATGGGTTCTCATAATGTTTTATACGAGCAAAGTAATACTAAAAACCTATTATGGCATTCGGTACATTTAATTGCCTTGTAAATATGATGAATTTTCATGAGCTATCTAATAGCATTTGAAATTGTCCAACACTTTTCATATTAGTATTGGAGAATTTCCTGTCTCTACAATGATTTCCATTATGTACTTTGAGAATTTCAGAGTTAGAAAAACTACTTGGACAAAGATAAATAAAGTTTCTGTCTAGTGTCAATTTTTGTGTGCTTTGAGATGACTTGAAGAGGAAAAACTTGACCTGAAATACTTCTTTGACATAAAGAGCAAATATATGATTTCTCTCCTGTAAGAGTTCTCATATGTGTTTTGAGAGCATTTCTGTGAAAATGTCCTTTGGCATTCAGCACATGTATGTTATTTGCATCCCAGCTGTGTTGTTTCTTTTTGAAAGTAGGTACTTCTGTCTTAAAAATATATATTTTCTTCTGCAAAATAGATCCTGTGTCCACTTTCATCATCACAGCTTAGAGAGCTGTCCTCTTGTACTTAATAGATCAGAATGAACAGTTCACATCCAATTCACTATGGCCAAAAGATTCTGGTTCTGCCTTGATTTCTAGGAAGGGATCTACAAATAAAGAGCCTTCCATCATCTGTGTTTTCAGTAAGATCCTCCTCCAAATTCTCTTTCTCTTCTTTGATTAACAGCATTTCCACATCATGTTCCCATTTACAATACTCAATTCTAGTTAAGCACTGATGAAATTTTCCTCTGAAATAAAATTAAAAATCTCAGAAAAATATGTTCTGAACAGCACCATTCATAACAAAAAGAAATGACATCTTTATAATAAAATAAAGTTTTAAATGTACTTACACAGTAATTATATATAGCTAAGAGTTTCACTCGCCTGGCAGCTAAATTCTGAAATTCGAGTGTCGTGCTAATTTTCTGTCTTGTTTTGGTTGGGCAACAACGACCCTGTCCACTTCTGGGGAGAGAGAAGAACCAACTGGCACAGAACTCAATATGTTTCATGCCCTTAATGAGAAAAAACCATGCTAGGGGATGGAGGGTGAGCTCCGATTATATAACTAATGGCTAAGTAAAATCAAAACTTAATTTTTTTTAATATAAAAATGTCATTTTTAATTATGGTACTTACCCAGTAATTATATACGTAGAAGATTCCCACATTGAGGGATGGTGGGATGCATGGATGTTTCTACCTCAAAGCATTAACACTGTAACTAGAAAGAGGATAGAAAAAGATTTGCCAACATTATATAACAATGTTTGTTGGTTCCTTACTTGAAAAGAGAGGTTGATGCAGGACGGTACTGCCTCTGGTTGTTACTCATCTTATCATGTAGAGGTGTGGTGGTATAGCCAGCAGGTGCCTACTACTTTAGTGGGACCTTTGTGGCAAAGGATATTTCTGATGGCCAACAAAGGATTTGTAAACTGCCCCTGCCCTGGGCTCCATACCAATAATTCACCAGAGAAAAAACTTGTTACCTATATCCAAACCATGCTTAAATAAAAAACCACCACCACCCTACCAAAGGACTGGAGGGTACTCAGGTACTTTGTACTTCTAGGCCTCCAATAACAATAATATCTCCTATCAAGGAGAAAAAATGCATCTAGGAAGGGTTGCTTCCTACACCTCCTTTCCCAACACCATGCCTGCCACAAGAGAAGGACCAAATGTACTGCAATCATTATATACACTGTTTCAATATCTCAAAGATAATGAGATGCAAACACAGATTTACATTGCTGATAAGGAAAGGTTTCTTTTAAAAGCTAGAGAAGTAGCCACTGCTTTAATCTCATGAGCTTGCACTTTATATAAGGGTAACACATCTTCTTGAACAAAGGTCTAGAGTAGTGGTTCTTTACCTTTTTATTACCACACCCCCTCTAAGAGTTGGTCCATTCTTTCATGGCTCCCTTGCATCTATGAGCAAAATTCCCTCCCAGATTTAAAAGAAAAATAATAAAATGAGAAAAAGAAGGGGTTTCGAGGGCAGGAAGGGAGGGCAATAATTACAAAACATGGTAAGTCCAATGAGCCTAACTAGAGTAGTAGACCTTAGGAAAATAACGCTATACAGCAATACTTTTGCACTTTTTCATAAACTTCTGAATAACAAATATAATTAGAAAATTTGTATTAATTTTTCCCTGGGGCTCATGCCTCCCCTGGAAATTGCTGACCTGCTTCCCAGGTTCAAACCCTTGACAGAGCACCACAGACTGCAAGAGTCACCAAATGTCCTTAGCTCTATGAAAGTAATATTTTATAGCTCTCACTGGGCACAATGATCTTTCCACATCATCAGATCCCAGAACTTCTATCATGCTCTTAATAGAAAAAGAACAAGGGCAGGGACTAAAGGGGGACTTGTTCTTGGCTAAGCAACCAAGTGAATATGAGCAGATAGCATTTCCTTTCAAAAAGCCCACCCTTCTATCCAAGGCATGTACTTCACTGATTCTCTTTGCCGTCGCAAAAGATATCAGAAAAAGGGTTTTTATAGTCAAGTCTGTTAAGGAGATGGAATGCAGAGGCTCAAAGTAGGGACCTGACAATCACTTCAACACTATGTCGACTAAAATGTCCACATTGGAGGACAACGTGGCAAAAGACTGAACCCAACATGGCTCTATAACCCTTAAAGGTGAATGTTGAAAGTCTCCTCACTGACCTTAAATACAATAAGAAGTTTGCTATTTGGGTCATACAGGTATAAGAAGAGGAGACACTGGTGCTCATGCACCATTATCTAATGATTCTCCACTTGTTTTGATAAACTTCATTAGAGGATTGCCTTCTGCATCTAGTGATCGTCTCTGCAGCTGCTTTAGAAAATCCTTTCTTTCTAAGGAGTTTCTTGACAGTTTGAAGCCTGTCAGGGCCAGAGACAACAGTCCTTGGTGGAATCTTTAGAAGTGAGGTTGTCCGAGTAGCTGCTTCCTTTGAGGAAGCAGCCTCGGGAAATCTACAAGGTGTTCGATGACCACCAGGGAACCATTCCTTCGCTGGCCAAAATTAGAGATGTTCTGGTGAGACAAAAACTTGTTTAACTCCTGTCTTATAAAACTGAATGGGGGAAAGGCATACTGATCCTGGTTCAACCAGTCTAGGAAGAAAGTGCCTACTGAACAGGCTTGGGGATCTGGTACTGGTGAACAATACAGAGGAAGACAATGGTTCCAAGATGTGGCAAAAAGGACCATCATTGGTTTTCTCTAAAGCTTCCACAGATCTAAGCAAACCAGTGGATCCAAGGTCCATTCCTTCAAGACCCAATGGCTTAGTTCATCTACTAAAACATTGATTCTTCCTTGGACCAACCTGGTAATTATCCTGGTATCATTCTGGTCTGCCCTTGCGGCTCAGTCCCTTCTCTCGCCCTGCACCACTATCATGATGGAGAGAAGACTACCTATCACTGACTGTGGATGTAAGACCCCCCTTGGAGGTTGTACACTCGGAGAGACTTGCACACAAGTACCCAACACAGCCCCAGTTCCATAGAACCAGACAGGAGAACGAACCTGGTTCGAATTCCTGGGGCTCCAGAGACACTATATCTTGGATATAGCATCCTGTTCCCGTTCCAGAAAGAGCAGATGAGCTGAAAAGACAGCCAACTGCTCCCTCTCCAGGGAAAGGATCCAGACCCTCTAAGTCTTGAGTACGACTTCTAAGGGGCGGAGAAATTACCTTCCTCTTCTTAGGCTAAGGAAGCCTTTGAAGAGGGTGGTGAGAAGGCATCAGATGATGAAGACGAAGATGATGACCCCTGTGAAAACTCGCTGCAACACGGGAAGGGAGGATGCTATGTCATGGCAAAGGATCACACTGATCAACAGCAGAGAGTTCGTTCGGTATTGCTTGGCCCGGCCGAGCTGAGTCGAGTAAGCTGAGCAGATAACCATTACATAATTATGAGTGGTAATCATTAGCAAAGAACTATCACTTTTCCCAATGAACTGTTCTCCTTCGAGGCTGAAGCTCCGAGAAGAAGGATAAAGAGGGATTCTGTGTCTGCTGTCCTACGTGTCCAGATCCTAAAGTCCAAGAAACAAGGATGGTACTTGGCCATTCACCTAGAAGGTGTTGCATGCATTACCAAGCTTTGCATAACTCCAAACCAGACTGAAGAGCAAGCTCATCTGTACTGGTAAAGGCTCTTCTCGCTATCCAAGCACCCGTGATATTGAGCGCTAGAATTTGTATGAATTCCCATGCTCAGCAAGAAAACCCGACTTTTGCAAGACAATAAGTGCGCGAACCTTGTCTTGCTCTGGTTCTCGGCAACATGACAAAGCCAAGCACTCAGTGAGCGCCATCGAAACAAGGGATCCAGGCGCTCGGCGGCATTCCCGATTATTGAAATAATTATCGGGAATACTCGTTGACTGAGTGTTGGAAATCATAGAACACCAAAACAAAGAGAGATAGAAATTCCAAAGAATTTAATGCTCGGCGAGACACCTGAATTTTGTCAAACGATCATTGGGGAGGGGCCCCTCCTCGACTCCTGTAGAAATCGAGGAGGAACAGGCATACAAACCAGTCCTATATGTGGGCATTTAAGACTGGACTGTGAATACAATTAAACAGAATACAGTGGGCATCCTGTATTCGCTTTCTATGGATCCACAGACTCATGGATTCACGGATTTATCTCTGGACCATATCTACCCATTATTTGCGGGGGAATTTGCCTATTCGCGGAGTTTTCCAACGATAAATAATCACTAATTAGTGTATTTTGATGTTATTTTCATACCTAAATACATTTTTATGATTCAAAAATTATTGTATTAGTAAGTTTAATAAGATTAAATGATATCACATAATAACAATAATAATTCTCTCTCTCTCTCTTACAGAGATGTATGCTTTTTGTATGATAAATATATTATTTACTAATTTTCAAATATTAATATTAATGTAAAGAGCAATCAATTCATTAAAGAAAATACTACAGTGAATTAGTAGGATTTTAGTTTAAAAATTTAAAAAATTATGTAAGAATGAAGGAAATCCCAGTCTTCACGCATCTTTCTTTCGAACTCCAGGCCCAAGCTGAGGTCCAACAGCTGTTAAATATATCAAGTAATTTGACAGGAGTATGTATAATATGTTTATTAATATTTTCAAATAATAATAATAATAATAATAACTGTAATTACAAAAATCATATGCGAAAGTATTTTGCAGAAATACTACGATAATCTTTCCATTTCTCTCTCTCTCTCTCTCTCTCTTTGCAGAGATGTATGTTTTTTGTATGATAAATAAATGATTTACTAATTTTCAAATATCAATATCAATGTAAACAACAATAATATAAATTCATTAAAGAAAATACTAAAGTGAATTAGCAATATTTTAGTTTATAAATAAAAAATTATGTAAGAATGAAAGAAAATCCATTTTACCCCACATCTTGTCTTTGAACTCCAGGTAGCCAAGCTGAGATGGCTGGGGTCCAACAGCTGTCAAATATATCAAGTAATGTGACAGGAGGGGGAGTGTGTTGTCCACTCAAGATCATGTAAATTCTCTATCTCTTTACTGAGATGAGAGAATTTCTATGGTACATGTGTATGTTTATTAATATTTTCGCATAATAATAATAATATAACTAATTTCAAAATTCATATGATAGTATTTTAAAGAAATACAATAATCGATCCATTTCACTCTTTTAAATAAGGATAACCCTCTCTCTCTCTCTTTTGCCACACGAGATACGTATGCCATAGTGGTAACTCTCGCCCTCTATTTGGGCTGGAAGTGTATGTATAAGTATATCTTTAAGGGCATTACTACATTGTATGGTAAAATAATAGTATACAGTACTAATTTATTAAGTTTAATGAGATTAAACAATAACAATAACATTCTCTCTCTCTCTCTCTCTTACGTACGTATGTTTATTTGTTTTGTAGTATAAATAAATGATTTACCTTATAACTGATTTTCAAATATTAATAAGATCAATTAAAAATAGCGATTCCCAGTTGTTTTATCCACTTGGAGGAAGGTGGGTGGGGGAGTAAATGACATTTGACATACGAATTGGCAGAGAGGAAGGAGTCGGAGTCTAGGAGTTATTCTCTCTCTCTCTCTCTCTCTCTTTCCATTATTATTCTCTTTCTCAGAAATAATTCATAATTTCACTCTTGATGGTTGGATATATGATGTTGCCATTCAATGGTCTCTCTCTTTCTCTCTGCTATTGGCTGTAGGTGTATATCTTTAAGTTTAAGATGAATTTAAAATGATATTAATAATATAACCTCAAAGATTGTTACAGTAATAGGTTAGTAATTTTAGGTTTATTTGAAGTAGGATGTTATTTAAGGTATACATTTGGTATCTAAACTTTCAAGATAGGCAGTTGTAAGCATTTTTAGTGGTGGTTTTAACTATTTGCGGGTTTTAACTATTCATGGGGGTGTCTGGTGCACATCCCCTGCAAATACGGGGGAAACACTGTATGCACTCAGGCTCCCAAAATGCAAGAACCCATAGGGAACTGAGAATTGGAATCTGTTCAAAGGGCAGAAAGAGCCAGGGAGAACATAAGTCTCCAGGCATTCGAATTCTAAGAATCTAAACACAAATGTTGAGACGGTGAGAGGTCTCTCCATCATTGACAGAAGATCCTTCCTCAACGATGTGAACATACATCCAGTAGGACCCTAAGATCCTTCCAGGAATGTAGTCCCCCACCGCTGAATCCTCCCTTCTTTCCACCTCGCCCCTCCCAGTGTAGCCATGGGAAGTAGAGGGAATAGGTGAGGAAGATGGACGCTTTCGCTCACCTAGCTAGCAGAACTAGCAGGAGAACCGAGTTGCGGGCAGCCATCAACTGTGGTAATGGCCATGACGCGAGTCTAGAAGAGCGTTTTCGCCCTGGAGAAATATTTTCCCGAGGAGGGTTATGAAACTCTCACACGGCAGGAGAAACATTCGCCGCCACTGAGACCAGTCGATCAAGTGAACGTGACCGTGGTCTGGGTGGAGTTGAGTTTACATCTCACTGACAAGGGCTTTACTGTCCTCAGATGAATCCCAGTACTCGTCAAGGCCAAATCCTCTCAAGGGGACTGAAAGGAGGACCCCCTACCAGTCTCACCATGTGCATGGTCCTGCGGGACCGTCACATCAACCCTGGGTACCAAGCAATCACCGCGAGTCACCTGAACTCACTCTTTTCTTCCACTCTGTGCCTGAGTAGTGACGGTGAGTGGACTCAGCATCATCGACTCTAGATGCACACAAATCCATAGATTTACATGCACTCAGGTTACCTCATGAACAAGTGCCTGACACGGTACTAGTCTCAGAGGCAGAACCTCTGGGACTAGCAGAGAAGCGCAAAGCGAAGTTGCACTTCTATGGCTCCCGACACGCTTGACCCTGGGGACAGCGTGTCGGTTCCTGTTCATGAAGGAACAGGCAAGCCAGCGGACGACCCAACTGCCTCCTCAGTTCAAGGAGGCAGACCCTTAGAAGTTGAAGAGGAGGAGGTTGAAGAAAATTTGATGATTACAAAGAGGAAGATGACAACACTTGATGAGCTCTCTTCCTCCTCGACTTCTTCCTCTCCAAATTCTGCAAGATTTCTTCTACAGGAAGAGGCACATTTACCAGCAGAAGTAGAGTTAAGCACAGGGCAGCCACAAAGGCATTGTCCAGTGACAAAACTTCAGGATAATAGCGGTAAATAAATATGATTTTCAGCAGGGGAACAATACACACACTCGAGGACCAATATCACAGCATGCTAAGAGTTACAGGTACAATTCCACGGATAGGATATAGCCAACACAAAGATATCCAAATATCACAATTTTTTAAAGTAAATTGTATGTTTCTTAACTATACAAACCTCAGGTAATTTACATAAGGAAATACTTTCAGCGTAGGCTGGAATTCGGTCATAAAAGAATATGGTAGTTAGGCAGGAACTGCTTGTCTGATAGCTGGGCATCCCGCCTGACTGGACATAAACATTCCACTTTGCTTTAGGCCCAGGAACAGATTGAGGGGTGGTATGAGGTGGACCTATATGTAAAGAACCTCAGGTTTGTATAGTTGGGAAAAATACAATTTACTTTAAAAAAACTGTGATTTTTTCCTACACATAATACAAACCCTCGGTCCTTTGCATTAGAAAGAGTCACTGATTGGTGGGAGGAATCTGATAGTCATGTGAACAGACTGGTGTTCGCCCAACCAAGGTTCCCGTTCAAGTCGTAAGAGCAAGGGGTGGAACCTGGCCTCTGTCCAATTGATCAGAGTATGAGAACTGCAAGACCAGTAGCCAGACCTCTTCTGGAACAATTCATAAGAGGGAGGCAAGTGTAGCCTCTTATGAATGGCAAACAAGAAATTGAGTCGGGAGCAAGATGACAAATATACAAGTATTGAGTTTGTCTTATGCATGCTGATGTCCTCTTCCCCCCTTGTTAGGGAAGGGAAGGATATATGCTTCTATATCCTCGTGAAATAAAGCTTACCTATATCGACCGCCCTTCCAGCATGTGACGACTGCAGCTCTCTGCCCATACGAAGAGAGTAGAATGAAGGAGGAAGAGAAGCCAGTCACACTCTCATTCACACCTGTCATACAGTAACACTAGGCGAGATGCAACCCTGTCCAGTTAGAGGAGCTGGGTGCGCTACAAACGTGTTGAGCAGCCACCATGGGTCCCAAGGAAAAGGTATCCAAGGACCTATGGGCAATATCCCAAAGCTAGAAGGTGAGGATGGTCTGGTTGGACAACACCCCTGCCTTCAGTACCTGTGAAACCGACAGGTTCTTGCGGAATGCAAAGGTAGGACCAATACCTCTGACTTCGTGGGCTCTCGGACAAAAGGTACCAGTGTCGAACCTCCCTTCGGAGGAGTACGCTTTCCTGATCACCTCACGAAGCCAGAAAGGGATAGTGTTCTTGGATGCCTCTTTCTTGGTCACCCGGTGCTAATGAAGAGGTGTCGACACTCAGGCCGGAGATGACGAGTTCTCTTCAGATAGCACCGTAGCACTCTAACGGGACAAAGTAGCATCTCGTCTGGATCATTACTACTGAAGTCCCCTAGTGAGGGGATTGTAAAGGACTCGAATCTATTGTCAGGGACCGAAGGATTCTGAGTCTTTGCTACGAAATCTGGAACGAAAGCGAGTGTACTAGACCCCCATCCCCTTGAGTGTTTCCCGTCATAAGAGAGACCATGAAGTTCACCTATTCTCTTCGCCAATGCCAGGGCCAGCAGAAAGACGGTCTTGAGGGTCAGATCCTTGTCTAATGACTCTCAGAGAGGCTCGTAGGGTTCACGAGTCAAACTCCTTAAGACGAGAGTCATATCCCACTCAGGAGGCCTGAGTTCCCTGGGTGGGCAAGACCTCTCGAAGCTCCTCATAAGGAGGGATATCTCCATAGAAGAGGAGATATCTACTTCTCGCAGCTTCAGGACCAAGACCAAGGCAGAGAGGAGCTTCTCTCGGCAAAGAAACACTAGGAAATCCGCGATCTGTTGAAAACTGGCTCTGAGCGGAGAGAGACCCCATCCACGACGCCAACCACAGAAGATGGACCACTTTCCCTGGTACGTTACTGCAGAGGACTGTCTGAGGTATCCTGCCATCTCTGTTGCTGCTTGGCGAGAAAACCCTCTTGCTCGCAAGAGATAGTGGATAACCGCCAGCCGTGAAGACACAGGGACTGTACTGCCGAGTGGTACCGTTCTACGTGCGGTTGACACAGAAGGTTGTGCACAGGGGAATCTCTCGCAGTGCCTCGGAGAGAAGACCCTACAGTCTGCATACAATGGCGGCCGAAGGCAAAGTGGAATGTTCACGTCCAGTCGGGAGGGACTCCTGACTGTCGGACAAGCAGTTACTGCCTAACTACCTTGTTATTATTCTTTTATAACCAAATGCCAACCTACTCTGAAAGTAATTCCTTATGTAAAGGACTGAGGGTTTGTATTACATGTAAGAAAAACTCCGAAGTTCTCCTTGATAATTCACAAAGCATAAGAATAAATTTCAAACTAATACACTGTCTCGCCCTGACGTTAAAGGGTGAAAAAATGTGATAAGGGATATGCACACCCATGCCGCTGACCCTTAAAACATGATGTAGAAAGGTGGTTAGCAAGGCTATCACAAAAAAATGGGTTTGTATATTAATTAATAAAGTCACTTAATAATTAACACCAAACACTACACAAATATTCATTAAAAATAACAAAATAAAGATCCCAACATGAATATCGTGATCAATGGCTAGTCAGCGAGAGCTCACAAACACGTCTTTATCGGAAGATGGCCATAAGCAAAGTGGAGTGTTTACATGCGGGCAGGGGGTCTATACACTTACCAGATGGTAGCTACTGCCTAACCACCTTGTTCAAGAATTTAACGGCCGTATTCCAGCCTACACTGAAATTAATTCTTAATGTCCTAATTTAAAGAACCAAAAGTTTGTATATCGTGTAGGAACAAATTATCATTACATCAATCTGTGACTTCAATGCAATTATCCGTGGATGTCATGCAAGAGGTACTTTTGACAGGAAGGCAATTTAGCTGGTCAGTCATTAAGTATGAATATGAATCAACTGGCAAATCCTCCAAATCATGCAACAGCTGCTTAACATCACCCTTCAACATTATTCCAAGAGGAGTCTGAGTATATACGGAAACTTTCCCTTCACCAAAGAGAACATCACAATCTGGTATACAATACGATGATTTACACCCCAAAATAAACTCTATATCATTGATTTCATCCTGGCAATTCTTTAAAGATTCATCCACTAATTAGTGGTAGTCACATTTGATACAGGCGAATCAGATTTTTTCTTGCATTCTTTAAAATGTTTCTGAGAACTTGAATACTACTGCTCTGTTGCCTCAAAAAAGTTATCAGTAATTTCCTTTAAAGTTAGTTTCGAATGATTAGTTATCTGAATCAAGTGGTTTCGAAAGGACTCGTTCATGCCTGACCAGAAAAAATTCTGAAGGAAAAAATCCACATCAATATTCAATTTCTCAACACCCTCAGTGACATGCTTAATATTAGAGATGTATTCAAAAGGATGTTAACTTGATCTCTGATAACTGCTTAATAATGTTGAACTTCTTTTTTTCTGGGGAAGCTAAAGCACTCGTCAGCAATTCTTTAGTGTGCGAGTATCCTTACTTATCAGTTTCAAGGGAATTAAGTAAAATTGTAGCTCTCCTACTAACTTGCTGCTTCAACAATTGAAATTTATCGTAATCTAAGTATGAAAACTTGTTAATGGTTTCCTCAAACTGAAGAAAGAATTGACTAAAATCTTCACCATCACGGCTGGTGAATGTGGGAAGCGGGGCTGTTGGACTTTTAAGAAGACAACAAGCGGAATCAAGCAATGAATTACTTTGAGGAGGAATATCATTGAGCAAAGCTATACACTCATGGATTTTAGTCAAATATACATGACTTGACTTAATCTCTTCTGTAAGTACAGATTCATCTTCACTCTCATCCCTCATAAGTGCTTGAATTTTCCAATAGTAAACACTCAATTGAGTTAACAAGTCTTGCAATACTGATTTTTTCCCATTTCGATCAGTCTGTGATAAAGCGGAAAAACTATCCCTCTTATAGAAACATTCAGTGACGGCCTTACGGATATATTTCCGGCAGCTAACTAAGGTCAGACATGGTTAATGCTATCAAAGTCTAAAAATCTCCTAATATATAACAGTATGACAATTGCCCTTGAGTAAATATCCAATACAGCACAAATATGTAAATACAAATATCAAGCTACAACTAGCACCAAACATCGGAAACTGCTTAATTGTTGCCTGGATTGGATTCCATTAAATGAAGGAAGACCACTGGCACCAGAGCTCCCAATCCTCCCCAGTTCCATCCCACTCGCTAAAACTCACGAAAAATATGGGAATTAATAATATTGAAACACACACGACAATCAGGAAATAACAAGAGGAAATTATGAAAGCAAAAGCTAGTCACGCTGGAATAATTTAAATTTCCATATAAGTAAATATGGCAAGAATATATCTTACAAAAATCAGAGGAAATTTGTAGTAGCCTAAATGAAACAGCTGAATATGAATATAAGTATGGCTGCAGGCCTATACATATAAGATAAAGTATAATTTCAAATATAAATATTAGGGGAGCTGAATAATATGCTACAAAAAACTTATAAAGGAACAATTTAAAATTAATTGCTTTCATTGGGTCATTCCATGAATTGGTGAGCTTTATATTTCATAAGGGCTGAATGCAAGGAATAGATTGTTTCATGAATCTTAGGGAAAAATCCTTAAAGCCACAAGATCACGGTGCTGTGATAATCAAGTCCATCGGTGAGTGTCAGGTGTTCGACGTCTGTTGTTGGGAGGCAATGGCTTGAGGCTACTGCAACTTGAATTAAGCAATTAATATTCCACTGCGAGTAAAGAATATAGTCGAAAAATAATGTTCTGGGTTTCCACTCGCTGTTGTCTAAGACTCAGAGCTGAGCTGAACTGATTATCTCAGCCCTCCTTGCAGCGAAGAAAGCAGGCTGTCACCTGAGTTGGGCAGTTTCAGGCAGTAAAAGGTTCTCCAACAAGCAGTTAGAAATAAAGGTGTCACTTAAAACACGTTGATTTCAACAAAGATAATTTCACAAAAAACAAAAGCAATTATTTTAGCATTGTGTAGAGAAAAATACATATACGTAAATGCTATAAAGTTGAAATGATTAACTGAAAATTTATATTTTCTCCACCATCCCTTCAACTGTTAAGCATCATAAGAGGGACCATGAAGTTCGCCTACTCTCTTCGTTGATGCCAGGGCCAGCAAGAAGATGGTCTTGAGGGTCAGATCCCTGTCTGACGACTCTCGCAGAGGCTCGTAAGGTTCACAAGTCAAACTCCTTAAGACAAGAGTCACATCCCACTCAGGAGGCCTGAGTTCCCTGGGTGGGCAAGACCTCTCGAAGCTCCTCATAAGGAGGGATATCTCCATAGTAGAAGTGGAGATATCCACTTCTCGCAGCTTCAGGACCAAGGCCAAGGCAGACCTGTAGCCCTTAACTGCAGAGACAGGGAGGAGCTTCTCTCGGCGAAGAAAGACTAGGAAATCTGTGATCTGTTGAAGAGTGGCTCTGAGTGGAGAGACCCCATCCACGACACCAACCACAGAAGATGGACCACTTTCCCTGGTACGCTGCTGCAGAGGACTGTCTGGGTATCCTGCCATCTCTGTTGCTGCTCGGCAAGAAAACCCTCTCACTCACAAGAGATGGTGGATAACTGCCAGCTGTGAAGACACAGGGACTGTACTGCTGAGTGGTACTGCTCTATATGAGGCTCATAGAAGGTTGTGCCACAGGGGAATCTCTCACAGTGCCTCATAGAGAAGAGCTAACAGATCGAGATACCAAACAACCTGCGGCCATTTGGGAGCCACCAGAATCATCCAGATTCTTGGTGATCCAGCACTCTGCTGATCACCTTGCAAATCAGGCAGAACGGGGTAAAGGCATAAACATCGAGGTTGTCCCACGGATGTTGGAATGCATCCTCAGCAGCTGCCCATGGGTCCAGCACTACGAAGAAGAAAACTGGAAGTTTTCTGCTGTGCTGGGTGGCGAACAGGTTTACCACTGGACGCCCCCACAGGTCGTACAACCTTTCTACCACGTCTGAGTGGAGGGACCACTGTCCCTACCACCTGATTCTGGTGACTGAGTTTGTCTGCCACTACATTCCTTTTTGCTTTGGAATGTATCTGGCTGACAGCTCTACCAGTGTACTGTAGCCCACTCTTGTTCCTGCATTGTCAACTGATGCAACAGGAAGGACACTAGGCCCCATTTGTTGACATATGCCACCACCGTGGTGTTGTCGCTCATCAACAACAGTGTCTCATCACTCGATCCCGAAACTCCTGGAGGGCTAGGAAGGCTGACTTGAGTTCTAGGATGGTGATGTGAAGGTGCTTGTCATGTCAATCCCACACTCCTGCAGTCAGCAACTCCTCCAGGTGTGTGTGCCCCAACCCTCGGTCGATGCGTCTGAGAACAGAAGCATGTCTGGAGGGGGAGTGTGCAACTCCATTCCTATGAAGAGGTTCCTATCATCTAGCCACCAAGCTAAATCCTTCCTCACCTCCTCCATTAGGGGGATGGGGAAGGACTGAGAATCCTGAGCCTGTAACCAACACTCCTTTAGTCTCCACTGAAGAGTTACGACGGGTTCGGCTTACGACGTTCCGAGGTTAAGAAACTTTTCAATTATATTCATCAGAAATTATTTGCAGGGTTACGACGCATGTTCCAGGGTTACGACACCTACAACGCTCATCTGGCAGAAGAAATATGACACCAAAAATGCAAAATAATCAATATTTGAAGGTTTTTATAATGTAAAATGCAATAAGAATGCAGTTTACATAGTTTTCAATGCACCCAAAGCATTAAAAGTAAGGTTTTCTAGGGTTTTTGATGATGTTCCGGCTTACGACGATTTTCGGGTTACAACGCTTCTCAAGAACGGAACCCCCGTCGTAACCCGGGGACTGCCTGTATAAACAGTGGTGCCTCGAGATACGAAATTAATCCGTTCCGAGGCGGCCTTCGTATTATGAGTTTTTCGTATCTTGGAACACATTTTACATATAAAATGGCTAATCCGTTCCAAGCCCTCCAAAAACACCCCATTAAATTTCATAATAAAGCTAAATTGACCTATAAACAATGAAATACTACAACAATTTGGACCATTCAATACCTAAATAAAGAATAAAAATGCAAAACCTGTAAATAAAGTGTATATTAGTGTACAAGAAATATTATTACTGTAACGTAAAACGTGGAAGCTTACCTTTCGAGTGAGGCTATCTCTGAAAGTGGTGGCAGAGGAGGAGGAGGACAAACGGCAGAGACGTACACTTAACTTTACGAAACACATAAAAAAATGTCAGAAAAACAAACTAAACTTTACAAAACACATTAACAAAACTGTAACACTTAACTTTACAAAAAACTTAAAATAAGTTTTTCAATCCGGCTTTTAATAGGACATCTGTTACTGAAGCGAACTGTAGTGCACCTAGGATTCTCTCTTGGGTACGCCAAGACGCCTTTTTGTTCTTTTTTTGATTTTTACATTTCTTTTTACTTTTTTATACTTTACGTAATTTCAATTTCTTCACCACCGAATGGATGCCAGTCCGTTTACGGTTGGTTCCGGCCTCCCACTTCCAATGGCTGGGAATCCAATGGGACCTTATAACACACAAGCTATCTCTTCCACCCAGGAAGATCAAGGAGATAGCAGCGGCTAAGAGATAGTTCCTCAAGAACAAAAAGGTGTCTTGGCGTACCCAAGAGAGAATCCTAGGTTCACTACAGTTCGCTTCAGTAACAGATGTCCTATTATAAGCCGGACTGAAAGACATCAATCAAGTCTGGAGAAAGAGAGCCAACGACAGGCTCAGGGACAAGATCTCAATAATTCCACCTATTCTGACAGAGAGGCTTCGTCCATGGACGAAACACCGGAATCTAACCAAGTCAGTACCACTGCAATTCCCTCCACCGTCTCTAATCATCCACACGGATGCATCACAGAGCGGTTGGGGAGGATATTCACAATACAAGAAGGTACAAGGAACATGGTCGAGTATGTTCCATCAGTTCCACATCAATATTCTAGAAGCTATGGCAGTTTTCCTAACCTTAAAACGACTAGCTCCGGCCAGGAACAGTCATGTAAGAATAGTCTCGGACAGTCTAGTGGTGGTCCATTGCATAAACAGAGGAGGCTCCAAAGCAAGCAAACTGAATCACGTATTCATTGCAATAGTATTCTCATTGGCGACGAAAAACCATTGGCACCTGTCAGCAACTCACCTGGCGGGAGTAAGAAATGTTATCGCAGACGCACTTTCCAGGACAACTCCGTTGGAATCGGAGTGGTCCCTGGACAGAAAGTCATTCCGGTGGATTTGCAAACAAATCCCAGACCTTCAGGTAGATCTGTTCGCCACAGAAGCCAACCACAAACTACCGTGTTATGTGGCACCCAACCTGGACCCTCTGGCGTACGCCATGTATGCGATGTCCACAGATTGGAACAACTGGCAGAAGATTTATCTTTTTCCACCGGTGAATCTTCTGATGAAGGTCCTGCACAAACTAAGATCTTTCACAGGACAAGTAGCATTAGTAGCATCCAACTGGCCAAAGAGCAACTGGTTCCCGCTTCTTCTAGAATTGAAGCTCCAACCCAGACGGATCCCTCGACCAGAACTTACACAGATAGTACAAACTCAGGCTGTGTCAGCTTCCTCAAGAATTCTGAATGCCCTAACTTTATGGACTTCATGAAGTTTGCAGCTCAAAAGGACGCTAGTATTGATCCACTAAACATCTTAGTCATAGAATCAGATAAAAGAGGATCAACGGTCAGGCAATATATGATTCGGCAGTTAAGAAATTAGCCATTTTTCTAAAAAACTCAGCTGCTCATGAAATGACCACGAATCTGGCAATCTCATTCTTTAGAACCCTATTTGAGAAGGGCCTGGCCGCTAGTACCATTACAACAATCAAGTCAGCCTTAAAGAAGATTTTCCAGGTGGGATTTAATATTAACCTGTCAGATTCATATTTCTCTTCTATTCCACAAGCATGGGCCCGCCTGAGACCAATAGACCGCCCTCATACGGTCTCTTGGTTTTTGAATGATGTACTCAAGTTAGCCTCAGACACTAATAATGAGTCATGCTCTCATATAACTCTGCTTAGGAAAACTTTATTCCTAATGGCCATGGCCTCAGGTGCCAGAATATCTGAGCTTTCGGCTTTCTCTAGGAATCCAGACCATATAGAATTCCTCCCGTCGGGTGAAGTATTTCTGTCCCCAGATCGGAGGTTCTTGGCTAAATATGAGGACCCACAAAACAGGTGGGCTCCATGGAAAATTATACCCCTAGCACAGGACACGTCTTTGTGCCCTGTTGCTACCCTTAAATCCTTCTTAGCCAGGACATACGGAAAATCTTCAGGCCCCCTTTTCATTAGAGAAAAAGGTGGTACAATTTCTCTTAGAGGTATTAGACAACAAATACTCTACTTTATTAAACAGGCCAACCCGGATTCAGTTCCACACGTCCATGGTATCCGAGCAGTAGCTACGTCTATTAATTATTTTCACAATATGAATTTCGAAGACCTGAAGAAGTATACGGGTTGGAAATCTCCAGCAGTTTTTAAACGCCACTATCTCAAGAATCTAGAGGCCCTTAAATTCCCAGCGGTTGCTGCAGGGAGCATAATCTCTCCTGACTGATGAATCTTGTCATACCCCCCTTTTTCCCTTTTCTTTAATACTCTCTCCTTCCTACCTGCCTCGCTCGTATTCCCCACCGGACCTCTCTCCTCTGGGTCTTGAGGGTTTGGTCGTCATCCTGCCACTGGAACATGTTGAGACCATATTTATTTTATGGACCCGTCTGTACATACCCTAGTATATTCCTCTAAGATACCATACTTAAGAGTATTATATTTTTATATAGTTACTAGTTCTGTCATAGTTTAAGTCCTAGTGTAATTAGCAAGCAAGTAAAATTTTATTTTTAAATAAACCTTAGGTTTCATTAACTCCTTCCTTTTAGACTTGTCTGGTATCTGATAAGCTTGGATGGGAATCCTCTGGCACCTTTTCACCGGCAAACACAGGTAGAACTCAGAAAAGGGATTTTGACGAAGGAAAAATCTATTTCTGGGGGAAGACCTGTGTCGCCCGGTGAACCCACCCCTTCTAATTAATTTCCCACCCTTAATCAATCCAAGCTAAGGTGTCTAATCCAGGAATGCAGATGGCGCGCGGATCGGGTAGTAGTAGTAGAAGCGTGAGGGAGGAGAGGACTTTGCAACGGCTCTTTCCAGGAGAGGGATTTTGGAAAGGAATCCTCTAATTGGCAGAAGACCTGTGAATAGTGGCTTCCACTCGCCTTGTACTTTATATCCGACACCCTGTGGGTGCTCGCGCGAGGGTAGTAACCTCAGCACACCATGCTAGCTTTTTTCTCTGGTATATTTAGAATCTATTTATACTTAGAAAAGTGAGCTACAGGAACTTTTCACCGGGCAACACAGGTCTTCCCCCAGAAATAGATTTTTCCTTCGTCAAAATCCCTTTTTGATGTTATTTTCATGAATAAATACATTTTTATGATACAAAAATGATTTACTAATCTTAAAATATTAAAATTGATCAATACTCTATATCAGTAAGTTTGATAAGATTAAATTATATCACATAATAACAATAATAATTCTCTCTTTCTTACAGAGATGTATGTTTTCTGTATGATAAATAAATAATGTACTAATTTTCAAATAATATAAATGTAAAGAGCAATCAATTCATTATAAAAAAATACTATAGTGAATTAGTAAGATTTTAGTTTATAAATGATAAAATTATGTAAGAATGAAGGAAATCCCAGTCTTCACGCAACGTTCTTTCGAACTCCAGGTACCAAACTGAGGTCCAACAGCTGTCAAATATATCAGTAATGTGACTGGAGGGGAGGGTGTGTCCTCTCTCTCTCTCTCTCTCTCTCTCTCTCTCGCTTTACAGAGATTTGAGATTTTTATAGTACATGTATGTATATGTTTATTAATATTTTCAAATGATAATAATAACTGTAATTAAAAAATCATGTGATAGTATTTTACAGAAATACTACAATAATCTTTCCATTTCACTCTTTCAAAATAAGGATAACTCTCTCTCTCTCTCTCTCTCTTACAGAGATGGATTTTTTTTAAAATGATAAATAAATGATTTACTAATATTCAAATATCAATATTAATGTAAACAGCAATAATATCAATTCATTAAAGAAAATACTAAAGTGAATTAGTAAGTTTAGTTAATAAATTATAAAATTATGTAAGAATGAAGGAAATCCCAGTCTTCACGCATCTTTCTTTCAACCTCCAGGTACCAAACTGAGGACCAACAGCTGTCAAATATATCAAGTAATGTGACAGGAGGTGTGGGAGCGTGTTGTCTCTCTCTCTCTCTCTATTGAGAGGAGAGATTTTTATGGTACATGTATGTATAATATGCTTATTAATATTTCCAAATAATAATCATAATAATATAACTGTAATTACAAAAATCAGATGTGATAGTATTTTAAAGAAATACTACAATAACCTTTCCATTTCACTCTTTCAAATACTGATAACTCTCACTCTCTCTCTCTCTCTCTCTCTCTCTTACTGAAATGAGAGAATTTCTAAGGTACATGTGTATATGTTTATTAATATTTTCACATAATAATAATATTAATAATATATGTAATTTCAAAATTCATGTGATAGTACTTTAAAGAAATACAATAATTTATTCATTTCACTCTTTTAAATAAGAATAACTCTCTCTCTCTTGCCATATGAGATATGGATGTCATAGTGGTAACTCTCGCCCTCTGTTTGGCATGGAAGTTTATGTACACAGTATATCTTTAAGGGTATTACTACATTTTATGGTGAAATAATAATATACAGTACTAGTTTTCAAATAATATTAAGTTTAATGAGATTAAAGAATAACCTCTCTCTCTTCTTACTTATGTATGTTTATTTGTTTTGTAATATAATAAATGATTTACCTTATAACTAATTTTCAAATATTGATATTAATAAAAAAATAAAAAATAGCAATTCCCAGTCTTTTTATCCACTTGGAGGAAGGTGGGCGGGGGAGTAAATGATAGTTTGATATACGTATTGGCGGAGGGGAAGGAGTCGGAGTCTAGGAGTTATTCTCTCTCTCTCTCTCTCTCTCTCTCTCTCTCTCTCTCTCTCTCTCTCTCTCTCTCTCTCTCTCTCTCTCTCTCTTCATTATTATTCTCTATGTCTCAAGAATAATTCATAATTTCACTCTTGATGGTCAGATATATGATGTTGCCATTCAATGGTCTCTGTCTGTCTGTCTGTCTGTCTGTCTGTCTGTCTGTCTGTCTGTCTGTCTGTCTGTCTGTCTGTCTGTCTGTCTGTCTGTCTGTCTGTCTGTCTGTCTGTCTGTCTGTCTGTCTGTCTGTCTGTCTGTCTGTCTGTCTGTCTGTCTGTCTGTCTGTCTGTCTGTCTGTCTGTCTGTCTGTCTGTTGTCTGTCTTGTCTGTCTGTCGTTCTGTCTGTCTGTCTGTCTGTTCCTGTCCTGTAGGTATACATTTTTAATGGTAAAATGTTTAAGATGACTTTGAAATGATATTAATAATATAACCTCAAAGATTAATACAGTAATAGGTTAGTAATTTTAGGTATATTTGAAGTAGGATGTTATTTAAGGTATACATTTGGAATCTGAATTTTCAAGATAGGCAGTTATAAGCATTTTTAGTGGTGGTTCTAACTATTCGCGGGTTTTAACTATTCACGGGGGTGCCTGGTACACATCCTCTGCGAATATGGTGGGAACACTGTATATATATATGACTGAGGAAGTAGAGAGATCATCAGAATCAGATCATCAAAAAGATCATCAGAGATAAGAGAAGAAAGAGACGAAGGATAAGAGCGAAAGAAGACGCACGAGAGAGAGTGTGAACGGAAACAAGTAAAGTCCGAAGTTTGTAGTCGGAGAGAAAGAGAGAGAGATCCCAACATCAAGTAACCCTCTCAGAGAAGAAACGTCCAACAAGCGGTTCTGAGGAGTAACCCGCCTTTCAAGGTTCAAGACTAAGGCATTTCTTCCTGCAGTATGAAGTCAAGACGCCGTCTGAAGTTTTTACTGTTCCCTTTTGTGAAGCCCTCACTTTGAGCGCTGATTTCGACAGCTGCAAAACTGGCCAGCAAGTATTTCATTACCGCACTGTTTCCCCATTTTGCATAGTCAGTTTTAATTTTGTTATGTAAATAGGAGAAACTATTCAGCATGTATCTTTGTTAATAAGCTTGTAAATAAATTTCTGTTCTGTTTGAGTTTCTTTCCAAATTCGTATCCCGAGTTTCAATTGTTGGTGTTGAATCCTTTTTGTTTATTATAATAAAGAACCTGAGCGGATCTCGGTCCATAACACCCAGCGATGGTCCGTTCCTTAACACCAATGCCAACTCTAGTCCTACAGACCTGGATACACAATTCAAGACAGAGTCCTTCCTCCTAAGCACCAGGTTGGGCCACAGGTTTGCCATCTGGTGGGCTAAGTAGGAAATAGCCTACCTCCAGACTGGCAAAGCCTCCTGAAAGCTCAATCTTCTCCAGGAACTATCGGTTCTGAAGAAGAAATGACTTTGGATACTGTGTGGGACTACAGATCCAACCAGAAGACTGCTTGGAAAGCTGCCATAGCAGTAGCTTCCAAGGCCCCTGCCTCTTGCTGCATGAACCAGAGGATCTGCAACAAAGTGCTGCAGCAGTAAGCTGGGAGTCAGACAAACTAACTCTGGATTCACCTGTTTAGATGGCAAAGAGTTTTACGAGGGCGAATAGAAATGCCTATGTCGAGGTAGAGGAGGGGGAAGCAGCTTGTCCGATCGGTTGCCCCTAAGCGAATTCTCTTGCCCCAAGACCAAATTGTTCACTTGAGCCAAAACACCTTCAGACAAGGAGGACCACAGTAAGCCCACAGAAGCTCTGGGTTCCTTCTTAGGACCCCAGAACGACTCCTACTGCGAAGGGCAGTCAGAGAAAGCTACCATGGATCCTTCCTCTAGGTCACTGAGCTGACGAATCAACATGCTGACCTCTGCAAATATCCTCTGAATCTCAGGAGTGACTGCATCCTGCGGGGAAGGACCGTCAGGTCCTTCCAAGATGTTTCACTCCCTCGATCCTCTTCCTTTGGAAGAAAGAGCCTCAACAGACCCCCTATGATTTTCCTGGATCACTCGAGCGTACGACCTCTCGGGTCTTAAGACCATGCCGGGAATGTAAACTCTCGTGGCCGAACCCTGAGGAGAACACTCCTCAGGGTTCCCACTGGTTGCATCGCCCCTCCCGGTGTATCCCGAGGAAGTTGATGGGACAGGTGAGGAAGATCGGACATTCCCACTCGGCTTGCTAGCAGAAATAACAGAAGGAACAGGCCGCAATCGGTCACCAACCCTCAGTGGTGATCGAGTCGCAGGTCTAGAAGAGCACTCTCCGTGGAGAAGCGCTCCCCCAAGTACCGGAATGACACTCACATCAGGAGAAACACTATCCGACACCTGGACCGGTCGGTGTGTGCCCGAGGATTGGGCGAGCAATAGTGTCCACCTGCATGATGAGATTGAGTACCGTCCTCACGACGTGTCCCAGTCTGAAGAGGTTGGAACCTCTCGAGCGGATTGAACGGGGGACCTCCTACCAGTCTTGCCGCGTGCATAATCTCGCAAGACCGTCACGTCAACCCTGGGAGCCAAGTGATCGTTCGGGAGCGATCACTGGCAAGACGTGTCACCTGAGGGACTAACCTCTTCCCTTTGCATCATACCAGAGTCGTGACGGCGAGTGAACTCAACGCCACTGGACTCTGGCTGCATGCTCATCATTAGATTTGTGTGCACTCAGGGAAACTTGCGAACAAGAACCCAAGATGATACTGGGTCTAGAGGCAGAACCTCTAGGACTAGGCGTAGAAGCACAAGCTGAAGCTTGAACTCCTATGGTTCCCAAGCAGCACGCCCCAGGGGGTGACGAAGCGGTTCCCATTCCCAAAGGAACGGGAGGACCAGTGGAAGGCCACCTTTCTCCCCAAAATGATGGGACAGGCCCTTAGAAGCCCCAAAACAAGACGTCTTAGCGAGGGGAGAGACAACCTTCTTCTTCCTTGGCAAGGGAACCTAGGAAGATGAAGGGGAGGAGGCAGCAGACGACAACAACGAGGAAGATGACGACACCTTGTGCTTCTTCGTCAGCTTCCTAAACTCAGCATTGACAGTCAGATCCCCCATCCATGGAGCCAGTGGAGTGACTGCGGAAGTAGCAGGCTCCGGAGCAGCTGGGACAGAAGGCGCCAACACTACAGCAGCTGTCGCAACGATCAGGGACCAGCAGAAGATCCAGTGGGGATGTCACTTTCGGTGTAACCTGGAGGAGGAGGGGGCAGTTACAGATCTACCCTCGAAGTACGTGACATGGATGATACCACTACTGAAGGTGTTACGATGGTTACGTGCTGAGTATCAACCAGATGACGGGGTGCCACATACCAAGGTACAGACAAGGTCGTAGTTGTTCCCACAGAAACACGGTGAGTCACAGGGCAGAAGAGAAATGGTGCATCAGCCACTGGAGTGAAGGTACACCAGAAAGCCCCAGCTTCAGCCAAACCCGCTGCAAGTCCCCACCCATGGAGGCAGCCACACCTGAGGGAAAAATCCCTGCCGAAGCGAGCAGAAGCTCCTGAGTACAACTCCGAGTCGGCAGCCCAAGCCCCCCTCTTCTACGCTTGATGAATTAACAAAAGAAGTGGAGGGAGACACTCCGCCCGAAGGGGAAACAGCAAGACGAGGAAGCTTACAAGGAGGGAGACCAAGAGACACAAGTATCACATGTATTGTCTATAGTACACTCACGCCCTTGACACTTCACACAAAGGGTGCGAGGATCAATTTCAATTTTGGAGCGAAGGCTACCACACTTCCTGCCCCCACACCAGGACAAATGTGCTGAGAGAATGGGAGGATGCTTAAATATGCAATTCTTGGGTTTGCACGTTATCAACAGTAAAACACAAACAGGCAAAAAAATCACAAAACCACAAACAAAATGGAAAGATCTCACAAAATTTTGACAAAATCTTTGTTCGACGACGATGGGGCAGAGAGTGAAAGCACGTCTGATCATCAGGGCGGCTGTAAGCAAAGTGGAATGTTTACATCCAATTGGGCAGGACACCCGACTCTCGAACAAGCAGTTACTGCATAACAACCTTGTTTTTCTTCTATGACCGATTTCCAGCCTATGCTGAAAGTAATTCCTTATGTAAAGGACCGAGAGTTTGTATAACATGTAGGAATAAACTTGAATAAGCCAGGCTTCTGCACCCCCATTCTTCCACTCCTCCCAAAACTGGTGCAGCCTGGCACCTACGGCCATGCGAAGGAAAGGAACATTACTTTTTTGCAGGCTTAGCTGCAGCTCTTGATGCGAACTTAGAAGGTGGGGGAAGGTTGGTGTGAAGTCTGGTTAATGGGCAAGACTTTCCCTCACGAAAAAGATGCTTCTTCAGCTGTGAAATGGACTTAGCAGGTGTCGCAACTGCAGTCAAGGAAATAAGGCACTTACTGGATTGGGCAAGCAAATCCGTACTGGACTTCTTTTCGAGCGCCAAGAGGATGTCTTGCATTGCACCTTGAGGAAATAGGTGAGACTTATCAAGACGGGAGAACATGAGACCAGACTTCTGGGTCGTCGTCACCTTTAGAGGTAAATGAGCACCAAAGCTCACGCTTCTTTAACATTCCCATGGCGAACAAGGAGGCTATTTCACCTGCGCCATCTCTAAGAGCCTTTTCAGAGCAAGAAAGAACTCCCAACCAGTCCTCCCAAAGATCCTCAGAAAGCGAAGGGCAGTCCTCTAACTTCCTCGCCAATGCTTCAATCAACCAGTGCATAAAACTGAAGATTTCCAAGACCTTAAAGAGGTTGCGAACTAGACAGTCGATCTCCGACGAAGAAAAGAACATCTTCATAGCCTAAAACGCTGCTCTCCTCTTCGTGTCCACAAGGCCTGAGAAGTCCCCCCCTGGGAGGAGGCAGAAACTACCAAGGAAGGAGCTTTCCTGGTTATGTAGACACGGTAACGCTTCTCTGAGAGCAAAGAAAGAGGGAAGGCGAAAAACGCTTTGCCTTGTTCCCTCTTAGCAGACAGCCATTCATCCACATAGCAAAGAGCCTTCCTAGCTGCAGAGGAGAGGACTAACTTAGGAGGGAGATCTTCTGACAGTTTCTTCATGAGGAAGATCGAAGGAGGCAAACTAGGAGTGACAGGTGCGAAATGGTCTGGAAAATAATCCAAAAGAAACCTCATCAAAGAAGCATATGTTATTGGAGGTTGAGCAGGTGACGGCGCCAGTTCTTCCTTCTTCGACAACGATGGCGTCTTACCCTTAAAGAAGGACTACAACTCTTCGAAGTGCAGTTGAAAAGGAAAGCCAAAAAACCATCCAAATGAAGACGAAGAAGGTCCACAGAGCTACCTATGTTACCCCGGAGCCGGCAGAAATCCAATTGAGAGGTGCAATGTTGTCATACCTGTTTACCAGAAGTGGTTTGTAACTGGTTGCCAACACTAGAGGTGGTGGCGCCACCACAAAAGTTTGAATTACAGCTGAATAATTGCTTGGTAAGGCCCTAAATAAAATTATGCATTACTGAAAATATTAAGCAAACTTCAACTACAATATCATCACAGCTAATAATGTTATAAATCACCAAAATTCCTGAGATAGATATATTTAGCATTATATTATATTTATATTGGTTGGTTTTTGTACTTTGGTTGCAAATAGGAATACCACAAGATGTCATGAAAAATCTTAGTCATATGACAATTTGTCCAAAATTGCATTTTTCCTAACTATACAAACCTGAGGTCCTTTTACAATAGGAAGGTTACTAGCGGCAGCTGGATAGGTCGTAAGCTTTCGAACAAGGGGTTCGGTAGTTAACTGCTTGTCCGATCATCGCGCGCGCGCGACTGGGAGGTAAACAATCACTTTTGCTTTAGGCCCAAGCAAAAACTGCAGAGTGAGGGGTGGCATGAGGTGGGACTATGTGTAAAAGGACCTCAGGTTTGTATAGTTAGGAAAAATGCAATTTTGGACAAATTGTCATTTGTTCCGACACGGCATACAAACCTTCGGTCCTTTTACAATAGGAAGACTCACTTCTTGGTGGGAGGAATCTGAGTCTTTTGTGAACAGACTGGTGTTCGCCCAACCTTGGAATGCCTCCCTGGTCGTAAGAGCGAGGGAGGGATCCAAGCCTCTGTCCGATTGATCGGGGTGTGCACCGCAGGACCAAGTACTAAGAGAGAGGCAAGCGTATCTCTTCGTACCAGCAATGTAAGAACTTGTTCCTGTACAGGAGCAAATATAAAGTTATGGGTTTGTCTCTTGTTGGCATCCACTTTCCCCCCCTTGTAGGAGGAAGTGGTGGATATTCTGCTCCTAACCCTAATGAAAGGGATAGGATGGGGCTCTGTCATATAGCTCACCTGCATCTCGTCCTCATCCAGCGTAGTGACGACCGTGACCCTCTGCTCACAGGTAGAGGAGAAGGAAAAGATGGGAAGAGAAGCCAGTCACTCACTCATTCTCACATCCATTCGCACAGTCACACCAGGACTCGATGCTGTTCAGCCTGCGAGGGTCTGGGTTAGCTACACAACTTGTTGAGCAGCCACCACGGGTCCCAGGGAAAAAGTATCCAAGGACCTGTGGGCAATATCCCGAAGGTAGAAGGAGGTGAAGGTAGTCTGGTTGGCCCAGACACCTGCCTTCAGGACCTGTGCCACGGAGAAGTTCTTACAAAACGCCAATGACGGGCCAATACTCCTGACTTCGTGGGCTCTCGGACGGGGCGTACGGATGTCGTCACTACCATCAGCCTCATACGCCCTCCTGATGACCTCACGCAGCCAGAAAGAAAGAGTGTTCTTGGATACTTCTTTCTTGGTTACCCCGGTGCTAACGAAAAGGCGTCGACACTCAGGCCTGAGGTGTCGAGTTCTCTTCAGATAGCGACATAGCGCCCTCACAGGACAAAGCAATATCTCATCCGCATCATTATCGGTGAAGTCCATTAGGGAAGGGATCGTGAAAGACTCGAACCTGTCGTCAGGGACCGACGGTTTCTGAGTCTTCGCAACGAAGTTCGGGACGAAATCGAGCGTCACAGATCCCCATCCCCTGGAGTGTCGCACATCGAAGGAAAGACCATGAAGTTCCCCTACTCTCTTCGCCGATGCCAGGGCCAGCAAGAAGAGGGTCTTGAGGGTCAGATCCCTGTCTGACGACTCTCGGAGTGGCTCGAAGGGTCTTCGAGTCAAACTCCTAAGGACGAGAGTCACGTCCCACGCAGGGGGCCTGAGTTCCCTGGGTGGGCAAGACCTTTCGAAGCTCTTCATAAGCAAGGAGATCTCGAACGAGTTCGAGATATCCAATCCCCTCAGTTTCAGGACTAGTGCCAGGGCGGCTCTATATCCTTTGACTGTGGGGACTGAGAGGAGCTCTCTCGACGAAGAAAAACAAGGAAATCCGCTACCTGCTGAAGAGTGGCTCTGAGAGGAGATATACCCCGTCTACGACACCAACCACAGAAGACGGCCCACTTCCCCTGGTACACAGCTGCAGAGGACTGACGGACGTTTCCAGCCATCTCTGTTGCTGCGCTATGAGAAAAGCCTCTCGTTCTCAAGAGATGGTGGATAACAGCCAGCCGTGAAGTCGAAGGGACTGGACTGCTTGGTGGTACCGCTCTACGTGTGGCTGGACGAGAAGGTTGTGCCAAGGGGGAATCTCTCTCGGTTCTCCTGCGAGAAGAGCCAGCAGGTCCGGATACCAAATGGCCTGGGGCCATTTGGGAGCCACCAGGATCATCCTGAGATTCGGGGTGACCAGTGCTCGACTGATCACCTTGCGAATCAGGCTGAATGGGGGAAAGGCGTACGCGAAGAGGTTGTCCCACGGATGTTGAAGAGCGTCCTCTGCAGCTGCCCATGGGTCCGGCACGGCTGAAAAGAAAACCTGAAGTTTTCTGTTGTGCCGGGTGGCGAACAGATCCACGACTGGTCGCCCCCACAGGTCGAAGAGCCTTTCCGCCACGTCCTGGTGTAGAGACCATTCGGTCCCTATCACCTGATCCCGACGGCTGAGCTTGTTCGCTACTACATTCCTCTTCCCTGGAATGTAGCGTGCTGACAGCTCTATTGAGTGAGCCTCGGCCCACTCGTGCACCTGCCGAGTCAACTGGTACAACGGGAGAGACACTAGGCCCCCGTTTGTTGACGTAAGCCACCACCGTGGTGTTGTCGCACATCAACACCACTGAGTGTCCCATCAAGCGGTCCTGGAACTCTTGGAGCGCGAGAAACGCTGCCTTGAGTTCCAGTACATTGATGTGAAGGTGCTTGTCGTGCTCGTCCCACACTCCTGAAGTCAGCAACTCCTCCAGGTGTGCGCCCCACCCCTCTGACGATGCGTCTGAGAACAGCTGCATCTCCGGGGGGGGAGTGCGTAGAGGCACTCCCTTTAAGAGGTTCCTGTCGTCCAGCCACCAGGCTAGGTCCTGCCTCACCTCCGGTGTCAGTGACACTGGAAAGTTTGGGGGATCCGTTGCCTGTGACCAACTCTCCTTTAGTCTCCACTGAAGAGACCGCAGGTGAAAGACGCCCTGTGAGGGACTAACTCGAGTGACGACAGGTGTCCGATCACGACTTGCCATCGCTGAGCTGCCTGTTCCTGCCGAGACAGGAACTGGTTGGCTGCCTCCCTGAATCTGATGATCCGCGAGTCTGCGGGGAAGACTCGCCCTGCTACCGTGTCGATCAGCATAGCCAGGTACTTCATCCTCTGCTTGGGTTCGAGATCGGACTTCTCGAAGTTCACCACGATCCCCAGATCGCGACAGAACTTGAGTAGCCGATCCCTGTCCTTCAGCAACTGCGAGCGGGAGCTCGCCAGGACTAACCAATCGTCGAGATACCTCATCAGATGTATCCTGTGCGAATGGGCCCAAAAGGACACCAGAGTGAACACTTGCGTGAACACCTGTGGGGCGGTTGAGAGACCGAAGCAAAGTGCCCTGAATTGGTACACCGTCCCGTCGAGGATGAAACGGAGGTACTTTCTGGAGGACTGAAGGATGGGTATTTGGAAATACAGTGGACCCCCCGTATTCGCGTTCTCCAGATTCGCGGATTTCTCTCGGGAACGTTTCCCTGCATTATCAGCGGAAAATTCGCGCATTCGCGGTATTTTTCTATGATAAATATCCACAAATTCCTGGTTTTTTTGATGAATTTCATCATAAAATGCACTTTTTGTGATAAAACTATTGAAAAACCATGTATGAAAATTTTTAGTGGGTTTTTCTTGAGTTTTAACTAACAAAATAGGCTGTTTTTAGCATTTTTATAGGGGTTCCAAACATTCGCGGATTCTAACTATTCACAAGGGGGTCTGGTACGCATCCCCCGCGAATACAGGGGGACCACTGTACGCATCCTTCAGGTCCACTGAAAGCATGAAATCGTTCTCCCTGATGGAGTCGAGCATGGAGCGTGCCGTCTCCATCGTGAACCGGGTCTGGCGAACGAACCGGTTCAGGGGAGAGAGATCTATCACCGGGTGCCAGCCCCCCGTAGACTTTCCCACCAGGAAAAGACGACTGTAGAAGCCCGGTGACTGATCCGTGACGATCTCTACAGCTCGTTTGCTCAGCATGGTCTGGATCTCCTGTCTTAATGCTACGTCCTTCGAAGAGCCTGGAATGTACGATTGCTGTTGGACCGGGTTGGAGGTGAGGGGTGGCCGAGATTCGAAGGGTAATAGATATCCCTCCCAAAGGACATCTAATATCCAGGTCTCGGCGCCGTAGCGCTGCCAAGTTGCCCAATGGCTGGCCAGGCAACGCCCCACTTCCGGCAGCAGGTGAGGGGGAACGCCGTCCCTAGCGTTTCCCCCCTTTCTTCGACTTCTTCCCTGACCCTCCTCGCGAGAAGAAGGCTGGGAGGAGGGCTGGATACGGCCCCCCTTGGCAGAAGACGAAGAAGACAGAGTCTTTCCACGGGGCTTCGACGAGGCTACCGTCTTAGCTGCCGAGGAAGCGCTAGCCGAGCTCTTTGGCTTGGCCGCAGTTCGAGGCTGCCCAGAAGCCTTCGAAACTGCCTGGTGTACCAGACGGTCACTGTCATCAGTGCGCCGTCAGTCCACCGCAGCGTCCACCATCTCTCCTGGGAAGAGAGATGAGGAACTCCGTAAAGGTCCATTACGAAGCCCTAATGCCGCCTCACGCCCAGCTGCCCTGGATACTCGTGTAAGGACAGCGTCCCTACGTCGGAGTACCAGGTTGGCCCACAGGTTTACCGTCTGGTGGGCTAGGAAGGAGATGGCTCTTCCTCCAGACTGGCAAAGCCTCCTGAAGGCCGAGTCTTCTTCGGGAGAGATTCCCCCGGAGTTGGCTGCGACCTTAGACACTGTGAGGGACCACAGGTCTAGCCAGGAGACGGCCTGGAAAGCTGCCATGGCAGTGGATTCCAGGCCAAGTGCCTCTTGCTACGAGAACCATAGGTTCTCTGACAGGAGCTGCTGCAGAGACACCCCCGGTGTTAGCCTGGCTAACTCCGGGTTCACCTGTTTGGGCGGCATCGGGTCTTCAGACGGCACGTAGAATCGCCGCTGTCGCAGTAGAGGAGGCGGAAGTAGCTTGCTCGACCTGCCTGACCTAAGAGAGCCTTCCTGCCCGGAGACAAGAGACTCAACCTGGTTCAGAACTGAGTCGGCGAGCTCTGATTGCGGCAATCCCACCGTCGGTCTGGGTTCCCTCTTCGGGCCCCAGAACGACTCGAGCCGGGACGTGGGCTCGGAAGGTGGGAGTGGCGACCCTTCCCCGAGGTCGTTGTGCTGACGAATCAGCGCAATAACCTCGGCAAAGTTCCTCTGGATCTCTGGAGTCACTGCATCCTGAGGAGTAGGACCGTCCAGTCCCTCGAACAGGAGCACCTCCCCCCCGAGGGGGGAACAGCGACAGACCCCTCTCGGTCTCCTCCAGCCACTTGCGCATACGTCCTGGTCGGTCCGAGAACCGTGCCTGGCACGTAGGGCGTCGTGGTGGGATCATGAGGGGCGCACCCCTCACGATCACTCCTCAATACGTCGCTCCTCCCGGTGTAACCCGAGGAGGTTGAAGGTATGGGAGAGGCAGACCTGACGCTCCCCCCTCGCTCGCTGGCAGAACCAGCAGGCTTGGAGGGCTGCAGGCGATCGCCAACCCGCGGTGGCGATCGAGCTGCAGGCCTGGTTGAACCGTCTCACTGTGGAGAACGGCTGGACTGAGCACAGCGGGCCCGATCTCGAGTGTCAGAAGAGCTGGTGCTGGTTGCCGTACCCGATCGCTCTCTGTGAGAGCGACGGTCAGGCGACCTGCAGGCTCCACTGTCACGGTGAGACCGGTGCTTGTCCTCACGGCACGTCACGTCGCTGGTGCCAGCCGTGGCTGGCACCGGCGAACGGGGGGACCTCTTCCCAGCCTCAGCCCGTGGCCGGTTGTGGACCGTCACGTCAGCCCGGGTAGCCAGCTGGTCGCCGCGAGAGCGACAGCTGGTCTGGTGAGTCGCGTGAGCGGCTGTCACCAGTCTTCCGCTCTGTGCCGTGAACCTGACGCTGAGCGAGCTCAGACGTCTGGTTGCTGGCTGCACAGTCGCTGGTAGGCGACCGTACACTCGGTACCTCTCGCGAACGAGAGGCCGAGACGGAACCTGATGCAGTGGCAGAGCCTCTGACACCAGGTGAGGAAGTGCCGGTGTTAGCCGACACCCCTCTGGTCCCCGTAGTCTTCTTCCTTGCGGAAGAAGAGACGGGCCCCGCTCCCGAAGGAGCAGGAGGACCAGCGGAAGAACCCCCCGTCTCGCCGGAGCGAGACGGGCCCTTAGAAGCTCCCGGAGGAGACTTCTTAGGGGGGGAGGAGGCAACCTTCTTCTTCTTAGGGTGTGAAGCCTTAGAAGACGAAGGGGGAGAGGCGGCAGACGACGACGACGAAGAAGACGACGAAGACGACGACGACACCTTCCTCCTCTTCCTCTTCTTCTTCGTCAGCTTCCTCAGGACCGATGTCAAGTCAGCCATCCAGGGCGGAGCCGGGGCTGCTGTTGCCGAAGCAACAGGGCCCGGAAGCACCTGTCCAGACAGACCGACATCGGGAGCAGCGGCGCCACGAACAGGAACGACATATGCAGGTGCAAGCATCACGGGAACAGCAGGAACAGTCACGGCAGGAACGGCAGGTACAGAAACGGCAGCAGTGGTCGGCAACATCTCATCACTCGTCAGCGGCTGGGCAGGTACGGCAGGTGGTACAGTCAAGCCAGGAGGACGGACCAGCGTCACCGACATCCTTGGCATCGGCGGCAGGTCCAGGGGCGAGCTCTTCGGACACACAAAGTCTGGTTTAGGCAGCACGGCAAACCCGGGTGGCGGTGGCATCACACTCCCCCGTGGCATGGCGATCAGCCCCTGCACCGATGAAGTTGGTGTTACAGACACCGCATGCGGGGAATACACCAGATGAGGGGGAGCAGCATAGCCTGGGGTTGACAACGTAGTGGTAGTGGTGGTCACTGTGGCATGCGTGACCGCAACAGAGCCAGCCAGATGGTAGAGCAGCCCCTGGACACTCGGCACGCCCTGCAAGCCCAACGATGCCCACACCTGTCCAAAGTCATCCCTCGCAGCAGCAGCACCTGGGGAAGCAAAGGTCGGGTGGTTAGAAGGGGCCTCTACCTGTCCGCGCGGTGTAGACGAACGGATAGAGGACCCAGAATACAACTCCACGTCAGGGTACCTAGCGCCCTCCTCCACACTCGAAAGATCGGGTGAGGAGAAGGACCTGGAAACCCCCCCCCCCCCCGCAGGGGAAGGCGCCAACCGTGGGAGCTGAGCCGGGGGCAGGAAAGAAGATGAAGTGTCCGTAACCAAAGGAGTCGCGGGAGAGCTCTCCGACAACTCCTTTGCCGGCCTTCGCTTCTTCCTACCCTCGTACAAGCTCCACTGCGCCTCCGACCAAGAAACACATACATCACAAGGCTCGGCGCGGGTACACTCATGCCCCCGACACCGAGCGCACAATACATGGGGATCGATCTCAGGGAATGAGCGGAACTTACTGCACTTATGCCCCTCAGTTCCCGGGCACAGTCCCCGGATGATAGTAGGGCGCGGAGAATCCATGATCGATCAATTAAGTTCCAATTCAATAAAGAAACAAAAAGGGAAAAGATTGTACTTACAATAAATCTTGCAACCACAAAGAGAAACACAACCATACAATAAAGAAAGCAAACAACGATGAAGCGGGCAGAGAGCGCAGAACACACGTCCACTCGGTATGAGGCCGAAAGCAAAAGTGGTTGTTTACCTCCCAGTCGCGCGCGCCTGTCGGACAAGCAGTTAACTACCGAACCCCTTGTTCGAAAGCTTACGACCTATCCAGCTGCCGCTAGTAACCTTCCTATTGTAAAAGGACTGAAGGTTTGTATGCCGTGTCGGAACAAAAAACAAATTATGAAGCAAATAACTAAACAATAACAAAAGGGAAAAACTATTGTATTTTGTATATTAATGGAACAGATGTTTTTAAGTGGAAAGAAAAGCTAAGATTGATGACAATATAATGACACATATAAATTCTAAATTTTCTACCTCTTGGTTGAACAACTTTAATGGGATACCAACACACCTTTTGTGGAACCACCTTTCACAAGTCTGGCATACCACCCAATGAAAATTTGCTTCTGTCTTCCCTTTGAATAACTCCACATTTACTATTCAGTTCACTTTCGCTGTCATTGCTTACCTCCAGTTCCTCAACACCACTGAAATCACTCTCACTATCACTGTCTTCATCTAGCATTTGCTTTTAGGCGGTGCTCTTACTTTACCCTTTACTTTGCTTTGCTTCTTCCTTTTCCCGGCTTCTTGTTTGCCTCCCTTTCCTTCTTACGTTGCTCCTTTTTCTCTTCAAATAGCTTTTTCTTCCTTTCTTTCATCTTCAAATATCTTATAGAGTCTGATGTTTGCTCAGCTATTCCTGAAGGTGTTGTTGTGGAGGTAATCCCAGATGGGCCAGGTAAAGACATGTCACTACTACTAAGTTGGTACTGAGGCCCACTTTTAGAGGGAATTGCTTGCGGGAGAGGTGCAATCTCACTAGCGTCTGCCAGAGGCTGAGTTTGCCCAGCATACGGATTCCTCTCCGCAGGACACGGCTTAATGATTTCAAGTTCCCTCCAAACCATGTAAGGCGTGCCTGGGGAATAAACCCAACCTACATCAGTCTTCCTGGATTTGTAAAGGGCTAATTCATCCGGTGAGAGCACAGCCTCTAAACGCTTCAGGTGTGCTCTTTGTCCCATAATAAAACCTTGGTTGAAGATTTCCTCGTACGATGTGGGTGCTACTACTGATGTAACTGTAGAGGTCTCCTGAAGTGGACAGGTGAAGGATTTTCTTGTTTTGCTGCCTTAATAAACCTGGAGAGTTTGATGGCATTGGGGTTGAAAGGGACCAAACCTGTTGTCCGGAATCCACTTTTTATATTTTCAATTATATTACCTTCTTTAATCGCCTTCATTAAGACAATTGGGAAATATTTTTTTGGCATTTCATTGGCTGCAAATTCCCCCCAGACTTCATTATATGCCTTTCTGTACTCTGCCATGAGTGGCCTGAATACAGAGACATGAAATGGCTGCATTATATGGGAGGAGTGGGGAGGAAGGCAGTACATGAGGATTTTCTTATCACGGGCAAATCTTAGAGTTTCCATATTTAACGGGGTTGAGTGGCCATCCAGAATTAAGAGAACAGGTTTTTCAATATTCTTCTTCACAAGTTCTTTTTCGAAAACGTTACCCAGCCAGTCATCAAACAGGTCTGCTGTCACTGACCCAGAATCAGAGCACCCTGCACGGTACGAATCTGCTTCCAAATCCTGGTGCTTCCCATATACCATCGGAGTTTTCCCTTTATTAACTATAAAAGGCCTCATGAGACTTCCATCAGCTGAAGCACAGCACAGGACAGACACCATGGGCTTCCCCTCTCCTGACAGTATAGTACTCTGAACATGCTTTTTAACCAACACATCAAAAGCCCCGTCCTGTGCACTGACGAAAATACCCGTCTCATCACAGACGAAAACTCGCGATGCATTATCTGGGCTTAAAAATTCACTTACATTTATGTCCTCAGCCACTAAAAGGGCTTGCAAGTTTTTGAAAAAGGTGGAGATTGTTTTTGGAGTTATGGTACCCTTCAACCGAACTTGATTTTCCGGTATTCGGTTGGACAACTCAGGGTGTCTACCCATGAATCTGCATACCCATCCATGAGAGGGTAGATTATTCTTACCAAAAACTTTCTTCTTCTTTTTATTAAGAATACGCTGGACTACCAATGGCAGACTCTTTTTGGTCTGAGGATGACCAATCCTAGCCATCTCGAGGCACCAGTCTACTATACCCCTTTCTATATCAGGAGACAGACATGCCCTACTCCGTGGTAGACTTATATCCACTGCTCCTCGTAGATATTTACTTACAGTGCTACGGCCTACTGAATGTGCACTAGCAGCCTGACGTAATGACATCCCCTTTTCCACAGCTTTCAATGCCCCTCTGACTCTCTCTCTCCAATCTTGAACAAACAGCTTCTCTGGTAAGACCACCTTTGACTCTCCTAGTGTATCAGGCTCCCCCTCTTCAACCTTCACGCCTCCTGAACCTTCGAGCAAACTTGTCCACGTATGTTCAGCCATGACTCAAAGCCTACAACATAGAGAAAAAAATTTGGACATTAGAGTATTGCTTAGTCCATTCTGCTACTGCTTTCACAATACAACCAAATCATTTGCACACATACATACATCCTTAAATTACCTTACACATTTTCAATATTCGTTGGGCCTAGGGTTGCCAGATGTCCCATTTTTCTGGGACATGTCCCAAATTTGATAATTTTGTCCCGTCCCATATTGACCCTTCCAGTAAACTCTTATTGTCCCGATTTTAGTTCATCATAATAATTCCTACTTGAAGTGAATGACTACTACGTCACTTGCCATGACCATCTTCAGAGGGGGTTTCAGCTTTACAAAGTTTTGATCACTTTTCATGAATGTTATTGGACACTCTTCCAGCATGGAAACAAGCCCAATCATCTTGACTAGTTTTAAAAAAGCAGAGGTAAAAAAATTTACGCCAACATGTTTTTTGACAGTGGTCAGCATTTAAAAAACTTCTTGATAAACATATGGAGATCAAGCCTGATGGATGGATGGATGACCATATGTCGTGCAATGAAAGATGACGTTCTGTCCTTCAGCAGATGGATTTTAAAGAACAATATTCAGAGATGTTAATTTTGTGCCAGTATTTACTGAGCATTTCACCTAATACTGCTAATGTTGAGCATGTATTCTCAATCATGAATACCCAGTGGATTGATGAACAAAGAAGTTGGATGTAGCTGGAACCTTAATTTCGGTGTAAAGAATTTTATTGGTATGTGCTAGAAAATAAGGTCACATTAAAAAAAGCAAAATCATCAGGTAAATATAAATACGTAATGATTTGAGTTCCATTTCCGTGAATATAAATTTATCATTTTTACTTCTACCCATTTGCTCCAAATGAAAATAATGTGAGTCAAGTTTCTGTATTTATTTCATGTGTTGATTATTCATTTTCCAAATTATTCTCCTTTTGTTGAGATTCTGGATTTTTGCCCTGATTATTACCTTTCCAAATTATTTTCCTTCTTTTAATAGCCCATTAAAATTCTTGTTTTATGTTTTTCACTTATGTGATCATTGTCTCTGTTTTTATAATATATTGGTCTGGGAGTGTTTACAGGTATAAACTTATATGTACTATATGGTGAGAAATTGTAAGTGTCCTGGAGTTCTAATCTTTTAATCTGGCAACCCTAGTTAGGCCATTTCCTCGAACTTGGGTGACACTACCCCATTCTTATTTTCAACACATCAGTTTTGGATGCAATCCTGGAGTAGTATAACTTATAGAATTTACTGCTTCATACTATGTACTGGACATATAAGGCCCATCAGCAGTGCATCAAATCCATTTACACCCATGAACTTCTTTACTGAGAAGCTTAACAAAGCATGAACATTGCATTTGCTACCAAACCAAACACATATACGTATATACATATAACCACACATCTGTCTCTCCCAACGAACACACGTACATACTACATACATATATTACATACATATTATATATATATATATATATATATATATATATATTATATTATATATATATATATATATAAATATATATATATATATAATATATATATAGATATAGATATAGATATATATATATATATATTATATATATATATATATATCGAGCTACAATGTCCTTTAATATCTAATTCGCTCTACCTCGGAATTAATATATTTTCATATATGCTTAACCGAAGGGGAATTTTTTCTCGATAATAGGACTTGCCTGGACCAGGGCGCGAACCTATGATCCTTACAAATCCAGGAACGTCAGTGAAGCTTTATCCTACTACACCACTCGCGGTGGTGTAGTAGGATAAAGCTTCACTGACGTTCCTGGATTTGTAAGGATCATAGGTTCGCGCCCTGGTCCAGGCAAGTCTATTATCGAGAAAAAATTCCCCTTCGGTTAAGCATATATGAAAATATATTAATTCCGAGGTAGAGCGAATTAGATATTAAAGGACATTGTAGCTCGATATATGTATATGAATCACGGAAATGTGATATGACTTTTAGATATATATATATAGATATAGATATATATATAGATATATATATATATATATATATATATATATATATATATATATATATATATATATATATATATATATATATATATATATATATATATATATATATATATATATATATATATATATATATATATATATATATATATATATATATATATATATATATATATATATATATATATATATATATATATATATATATATATATATATATATATATATATATATATATATATATACATATATATATATATATATATATATATATATATATATATATATATATATATTATAATATATATATATATATATATATATATATATATATATATATATATATATATATATATATATATATATATATGTGTGTGTGTGTGTGTGTGTGTGTAAATAGCCACATGAAAGGTGAAAAATTAAAAACCAGAGGTACAAAGTCAAATAAATAAATAGAAACATGAATAAGAAAATTTCACAAAACTAAGATCAAAGCCATTAACAAGCAAACCATCATTACAAATTGTCAATACCAAACAAGTAAGAATACTTTATAAGTGCTTAAGAACAGAAACTGCAGTTAGTATAACACGTTGTTGCTAAAATGTGACATTGTATTTCCCTACAATTTTATAAACAAGGTAACTATCTAATTTAAAAAGACCTGAACTCAGATTGTTAAGATGATTGTTTAAATGCTTAATAAAGGCAGATTCAACTATGTTTCTTTTTACAATATGGTTACAAAAAATTACCTCGGATGAATTTTTCCAGTTTATACTATGGTTAAAATCATTTATGTGTACAAATAAAGCACTTGTCATTTGACCTGTTTGAACTGCATAAGTGTTGTTTTAGATGGTAATCTAGTTCTTTACCAGTTTGACCAAGGTATTTGTTATTGCACCCAGCACAAGGAATCTTGTAAATACAGCCACTAGTTTGTTTTGGGGAATTACGTCACGATATTTTGATGTGTTCCTGAATTCTTGTATACCACATTTATCTTAATGTTTTCAGTAATTTCTGAATAAAAGAATGATTTACATTGTATGGCAGTGTCAAGATATTTTATCTCATAAAAGGCTCCATGTTGTTACAGGAATAAAAAATATTTGTCAATTAAAAACTGATAGATTTGTCAATTAAAAACTTAGGGTATTTTAACCTTTTTCCTGTGTCATAAATTTTATAGTTCTCTGAGTCTAGGAATTCCTGGCTGCATATCTGTAAAGCCCTTAAAAACATGCTACAAAAAACTGAGAGTTTGACATTAACAGGGTGGTCTGAATAATAGTGGATATAAGAACAGACATTGGTAGGTTTCCTGTAAACATCAAACACAAAGCTTCTATCCCTTCTATGAACCAAAACATCTAAAAACGGCAATGAACAATTATTTTCTTCTTCAATGGTGAATTTAATGGAAGGTACCAAATTCACATGGGCCAATCACAGAATATGTCATCAACACTATCAAAACCAAAGAACCCCCTTAGGCAAAATACCGGGTACCGGGTAATATTTTTACTTCAAAAAATTCCACATACAGGTTGCTTAGTACTGGGGAAAGGGGATTCCCATAGCCATTCCAAACTTTTTATGGTAATAATTTCCGTTAAATACAAACTTACAATCTTTAATGCATAATTTTATCAACTCTAAAATATTGTCAGAAGCCAAAGGAAAATATGCTTTGTTAATTCGTCAGTTAAAAAGTTCAATAAATCATCAACTGGGACATTGGTAAATAAAGAGGTAACATCAAAACTGATAATTTTAAAGTCGTAATTAACATGAGTATTACTGATTTTTTCTACAAAATCTGTAGTACAGTGGAACCTCAACATACGAAAGTCCCAACTTATGAAAAATTCAAGTTATGATAGCAAATACGAAGATTTTTTTGCCTCTGCATACCAAAATAATTCAGGTTACGAAAGGTTGTTACTGTAAAGTCCCCAGATTCGCCTGGACCACTGAGAAAAATTTTAAAACTTGCACGCAGCCAATTGAGTAGACTCGCCACCATCCTCCCATTGGTTCCTGATGCTAGTCACCGCCATAAGAACCTGCTCTCCTATTGGTCAGCATTTCTCTCATCGTGCATCTACGTAAAGGCGCTTTTCGGTCACTCCATAGCAGCATCGTTATTATAAGCACATGGAATTCATTCGTTCATATGCGATTTCATTTGTTAACGTAAATGCGTGTTAGTGATTTCGCTTTGTAATTTATTGTGCTGTGCGGGAACTTAATTAGTACATAACTTAATTACGTATAGTCATGGGTTCCAAGAAAGTTGCTGAAGTTCACAGAAAGAAGAGGATGCTTTCTATGAGGCTGGTATGCAGTTGAGTGTGATCGCTAAGGAATACGGCTGAAATCTGTTGACGATAGGCACCATACTTAAGCAGAGGGATGCCATCAAAGCAGCTACACCTTCCAAGGGCGTGACTATTTTGTCCAACAAGAGGAGCCACGTGCATGATGAGATGGAGAGGCTGCTTCTTGTATGGATTGAGGACAAAGAAATCTCTGGCGATACGATAACTGAGACAGCAATCTGCCAGAAGGCCAGCGCTATTTTCGGCGATTTGATTGCCCAAGCCGAAGACAACGGAGGAGAAGGGACATTGACGCCAACCCCAGACTTCAAGGCTTCTCGGTGGTGGTTTGATAAATTCCGTAAACGGACTAGCATCCATTCGGTGGTGAAGAAATTGAAATTTTGTAAAAAAAAATGTAAAGTATAAAAAAGTAAAAAAATATGTAAAAATAATAAAAAAAAGACAAATGAAAAAAATAAAAATGAAATTTAATTTTAAATTTTTTGTAAAGATAAGTGTTAACGTTTTCTGCCATTTGTTAATGCGTTTCGTAAAGTTTAGTGTTAATGTTTCCTGTCATTTTTTAATGTTTCGTAAAGTTAAGTGTTCATGTTTTCTGCCATTTGTCCTCCTCCTCTGTCGCCACTTTTGGAGATCTTTTACTACATACGTATGTACGTACAGTATTTCTTGTACCATGTACACTAAAGGGATTTTGACGAAGGAAAAATCTATTTCTGGGCAACGACCTGTGTCGCCCTGTGAAATGGTTCCTTTGATACTATTTCTTAGGAATAAATATTGCTATTCATCCTAGAGAAAAAAGAAACAATATAATGCCAAGATAAATGGCTCGCTCACCTCTAATAGAAGTGTCGGTATAGTAAGGAGCGAGTGGAATCACTACCAGAGGTCCCTTGCCATTTAGCTTCTTCCTTCGACAAAACCCCGAACTAAGGAGGAGCCGTGCTACAGCTCCCGGTCTACTACTACCGTGAGCGCCTCCGACGCCTGTGACGTCATTCCTGAAGATAGCCTCCAAGCTTTGGGTAAGCTGGGTGAGGATAATCTAACTACAGGGTGGGGTTTCACAGTGCTACACAGGTCGTTGCCCAGAAATAGATTTTTCCTTCATCAAAATCCCTTTTCTGGGCTTAACCTGTGTCGCCCTGTGAAATAGTACCAGAGAATGCTAAAACACCAAGCTTGAGGGACAGTACAGATAAAATAAGAAGGTAAAGTTAAACACTTGAAAGGTTAATAGTATAATGATCAACTAAAATTACAGTCTTACAATTATGGTAAAGTATAAGCCCTTAAACATGGGTTATAACTTAAAATTAGTTAGCCTAACAACAAGCAATTTATATACAGGTTAGGCAAAAGACAGGATCATAATGGAACTGAATCCAACTAGAATGATGAACAATAGCAAAACTCAAGGTAACCCAATACATAGAGGCGACTAAACTAAGTAAGGGTGCAATGGGGCAGGTAGAAGGGAAGGCTACAAGAAGTTATAGGAATTATTAAGAATCAGGAGAAACTGTGTTTCCAGCTGCCACTGCTGGAAATTTGAGGGCTTCTAAGGGTTTTAGGTAGTGCCGTTTGAAAACTGTCGGAGATTTCCAGCCCGTATATTTCCTTAAGATCATCAAAAATTCATTGTTCGGGTTTGGAAAATTAATTAATAGATGTGGCCGCCGCCCTAACATCGTGGGCCCGAGGAAAGGACTCTGGGTTGGCCTGTTTAATGAAGTATAAAATTTGTTGCCTGATCCCTTTTAGAGATAATGTACCACCTTCCTTCCTAATGAACAACGGGCCTGAAGATTTCAGAGTTGTTCTACTTAGGTAGGCTCTTAATGAGTTGACAGGACAAAATGAAATCTCTTGAGGTAGTGGTAGGATTTTCCACGAGGACCATCTGTCCTGTGGATCTTCATTTTTGGCTAGAAAGTGGCGATCTGGGGATAAGAGGACTTCCCCTGAGGGGAGGAACTCAATATGACCTGGTTCCCTTGATAAGGCTGACAGTTCTGATATTCTAGCTCCAGAGGCTAAACTTAATAAAAATAGGGTTTTCCTCAGGAGGGATATATAATTGCAAGAGTCATTGTTAATGTCCGAGGCCAGTTTGAGGACATCATTTAAGAACCAAGAGACTGTTTTAGGTCTCGTAGATGGTCTTAATCTAGCACAAGCTTTTGGTATGGATGTAAAGTACGAATCCGTAAGATCTATGCTAAAACCAAATTGGAAGATCTTTTTAAGAGCTGATTTGGTCGTAGTGATAGTGCTTGCTGCTAAACCTTTCTCAAACAATGATCTGAAGAAAGTTATGGCTAGGTTCGTTGTCATGACTTGAGAATTTGACATCTTAAGGAACTCTGCTAGTTTCTTGACAGATGAATCATATTGCCGGAGAGTAGATTCTCTTTTATCTGATTCCAAGAATGAAATATTCTGGGGATCAATTTCTGCATTCCTCATAGCTGCGAATTTCAGAAAACCCATAAAGTTAGGGTTTTCTGAATTCTTGAGGAAGCGGACACAGTCTGAGTTTGCACTAACTAGGTTAGTTTGGGGTTGGGAATCCGTAGGGGTCGGAGTCTCAACTCTAGGAGTAGAGGGAACCAATTGCTCTTGGGCCAGTTGGGAGCTACTAGAGCTACTTGGCCTTTGAATGTCCTGAGTTTGTCTAAAACTTTCATGAGAAGGTTCACCGGAGGGAAGAGGTAAATGTTCTTCCATTTGTTCCAATCGAGGATCATTGCATCCGTAGCATATGCTAGAGGATCGAGGTTGGGTGCCACGTAACAAGGGAGTTTGTGGTTTGACTCCGTGGTGAAGAGGTCTACTTGAAGTCCGGGGACTTGTAGACTGATCCAATTGAATGAACTCCTGTCCAGTGTCCACTCCGATTCCAACGGAACGGAGCTAGATAGAGCGTCTGCTACTACGTTCTTGACCCCTGCCAGGTGAGTGGCTGACAGGTGCCATTTGTTTTTGTTTGCCAGAGAGAAGATGGCTATCATGACGTGGTTCAAGTGGCTTGACTTGGATCCGCCCCTGTTGATGCAGTGTACTACTACTGCACTGTCCAGAACTAGTTTGAAATGTGAGTTCTTGGGCGGAAGGAGTCGTTTCAGTGTGAGAAATACTGCCATGGCCTCCAGTACATTGATATGTAGCTGGCGGAATGTTAACGACCAAGTTCCTTGAACTTTTTCGTGCTGGGAGTATCCTCCCCACCCTGTTAGTGAGGCGTCTGTGTGGATCACTAATGATGGAGGAGGGAACTGTAGAGGAATTGCTTTTGAAAGATTCTTTGTCTCCGTCCAGGGGCGGAGACGTTTCCGTAAGATCGCCGGGATAGAAGCTAGTTTGTCCCGTGATCTGCAATTCGCTTTTGAGCGCCATACTCTGTTTATATCTTGGAGTTGGCTCTGAGCAGAACGTCTGTGACTGATGCAAACTGGAGTGAGCCCAGGATCCTCTCCTGGCACCTCCGGGATGTTTGATGTTGTTTGAGAAATTGTTTTGTAGCTCTTGCTATTTCTTTCCTCTTCGGAAACCTCTTCCTCTGTTTGCAGCCCTGCCGGACCCTCTGAATCGAGAGGCACCTCTTGCTCTGCTACCTCTCGCAAACCTATTGAAAGCCTGAAAGTTCTGGCTTTCATAGTTGGAGTTATAGGCTGGCGAGACAGCAAAGGAAGTAGAGGGTTGGGGTTGCTGGGACTGAGGGGTCAGGACAAGGTATTGTTGTTGACCCTTCGACGATGGTTGCCCTTGTGATGCTGGGACTGCCTGAACCAACGTCTGCTGAGAAGGCTGGAAGGGAGAGAACTTTCTTGGTTTCTTCTTGATCCTTTGGTTAGGACCAGAAGATTCCTGCCTCCGCTTTGCTACCAGTCCCCACCTGACTTTGAGGCACTGGTTGACCTTTGAAGCCTCATGAAGGACTTCTGCTACCACTGGTGCTGGGAAGAGGTCCGTTCCCCAAATTGAGGAAGCTATCAGCTTGTTCGGTTCATGGCGGATAGTAGCTTCCGCCAGAACGTGCTTCCTACAATTCCTCCTGGCTATGAGGAAGTCGTAAAGGTCACACTGCATGGTGTGCAGCAGACCTTTAGCCAAAACCTTAAACAACAGCTCTTGTTGGTATACAAGAGCCGTCATCTCCGCCATAGTCATGGAGGAAAGGGATCTCGCGAGCCTAGTCCGGGCGTCGTACTCCGTCTGGATGAGGGAGTCCGACAACCTGGGAAGCCTCTCACTAAAGAGAGTGGTGGCACAGTCCGCCTTGAGTTTTCCTACTGAGAAAGTAGGAACCGCTCCCTCGAAGTACGTCTCGGAGCCTGGGACTAGGAGAGAGGTGGGTTCCGTCTCCCGGAGTTGAGGCAGGGGCTCGTCTTTCAGGGCTGCCTGAAAGGTTGCTTCCACTACCTTAAGGGTAAGTGGTAGCGGAGTCCCTTCCACCGGAGTGAAAATGGTGAAGGGACTTCTAAAGGCTGTGATGCGGGTATTCTCACACCCCCATTCCTCTAGACTTCTCATTAGAGTCTGCTGCGCCTGTTCCCTCGGAAGGATAACTGTTTCCTTGGGAACTTTGTCCTCTCTCATCATGGCTGCTTCCGTTAGCCGGACGTAGCCAATGAATGGGGGTTGAAGGTCCCTGGGGTGGAACTCGAAGTCCTCCCGCCTTCGAGTTCCTATGCCTTCGATGGTCAACATTCCGTTGACAAACGGGGCATACGATGCAATCCTCCAAGGATTGGCCGCCTTGAATTCCGGCAGTTGGCTGGAATCTGGCATTGGAAGAGGAGAAGGTGGCACAGCTAGGGGGGAACCTGCCGCGATCGAGGTTTGAATCCCGGCGATGGCATTCTCCTGAGCAGCCAGCCGTTCCGCCAGCGATTGGATCGACTGGCCGGAAGACGTAACAGAACTGGAGAGCTGGGAGAGCACCGAGCCGACCTTGTTGTCTACCAAGGCCCCTACGATCACTGCTCCAGAATGTTGGCCGAAAAGGATTCGGGATCGAAAAGAGGGACTTGAGCCCGATCCTTACGGGATTTACGTTTGGGGGACCTCGACGAAGACGAAGAGGCCTCCCTTGACCTAACTGTTCCGGGGTGGTGAGCCGGAGTTACAGCGTCTGCCAAGATGACCGATTTCTTGGGGAGAGACTTTTTAAGTTTCTCCTCGGTCGACTTAGCCTTGGGGATCACTGAAGCAACCTTAGGACGAACAGACCGCTGGTCTTCAGTGAAGCCCCGGAAAGAAGTGGAAGTAGAAGGATCAGTGGAAGGTGATGGAGAAAGGGAACTCAGGAAAGGGCCCTGAGAACCCACAGAAGCTGCCCCTACTACACCCTTACCTGTACCCATGGAGTCTATAGCCATGGGTTCGACGTCGAGGTTCACTGCCGCGACGTCTTCCGCTACGTCCTCTGGAAAATCCCCATCCTGAAGGGAGATCATGACTTGGAGGTCGGCCAGCAAAGGGGCGGCCACTATCGGGTCCACCACTGATCCTTTCTTGGCTCCGGGGAATACCAGGTCCGCCATGTCCTGGGTAAGAATGTAGGGGCGGCCCTTCAAGTTCCGGCCAAATCCCCCTACCCATGCTTTGAGAGTAGTCAAAGCCTTCTTCTTCTCCTCGTCAGAACCCTGTAAGAAAGGTCTACAGTTAGGGAGAGGATAGGAGAGGAATGTCTGTTGTGTTGAGACTATATGAATATGTGTCCCATATGTGAAAAGTATATAATAATAATAAGTATTCCAGGTGATGAATGAATGAAGATAGTGCTAAGAAAACTTACTACTAGTGAGGCATCGCCTACTAGCAAGTAGCAGGTTTGGCAGGCTTTGTGGTGCCAAACTAGAAAATCCTCCACCTTCACTGCACATCCTGCATGGGAGCGGCATAGTATATGGCCGCAGGGGTCTTGGAGGATGGCATTGCACCCAATCTCCTGGCAGCACAACATCTGTAAGTCAAAGGATATATGAGTACCAATGACAACCTCCGGTGGTATAATTATGCAAAATATCCGTGGGTGCCGGAGTAGGACCGACGGATAGTGTTCTACGTATAAGTGGCATGCAAAAGAATGCCGGAGTAGGCTCTAAGGCTCGCTCCGTATGAATATTGCGTAGAAAAGTTACGAGGGGGGAAGAAAGTCTCTGCCTCCGCCTAGGCTCACTTGTTATATGGGTAAAATAAACTCCGTAGGGCCCGGAGTTAAGAATATTGAGTGAGCAATGTCAAACTTCTGATGAAGCAAGGGATAGGACAAGAGGCAGAAATAAAAAACCCCCCGGAGTAATGCAAAAAGTTCTAAAATAAAGTAAAAGAAAAACCCATCATATCAGTAAGTGCTCGTGTGAACTATCCTAAGTGGATAGGCACCCAGTGGTCCCCTCCCCCCTCTAGCTAGCTGTGAGAAACGAGTCATCACCCATCGGCGTGGGTGGCAATGCATGGAGGGGGGAATGGAGGGGACGGGTGGAGGACCCCGTAACCGGGTGGCTCACCGCGATCGACCAGTGGTCTTCCCAGCCAGGTGATAAACACGAGGTGGGGAAGAGCCGTCGGAACAACATCAATATCACTGATATATATAGGATTACTTATAATAAAATTAAATCAATCAAAATAAATAAAATTAAAGCGATATCTTAAAGCTAGGCTAACACGGGGAACACGAAAAAACTAACCAATCAGAAAGAATAGGCTAATCGCCGATCCGAAGAAAGGGGTATGTTAGCCTAATCTAACCTCTAGTTCAAGAAAACGGGGGGCAGGCTAATCACCAATCGACAATTGGGGTATGAAAGCCTAACCTAACGGTAAAAACAGTGATAACAGGGTAGGCTAATCGCCATAACGAAGCATGGTGTATGTTAGCCCGACCTAGTACCTACTTACTTATAAGATTAAATGGTAATCAGGAACTAGAGTAGGTAAGAGGGAACATCAGAATAAATAAAATGATATGACTCTCAAAACCATGACTGATAAAAACTCCTAACAACGTAAGGCGTAGCTAGGCTAAGGTCCGAAACGTGCGGTCGGAGCGCGCCCCGTGAAGGCCTAACTAATAAGCTAACTGCATAAAAGATATAGAGACTATGTGTAAGTAACCATATCTATAGTACTGTGAAAAGGGAAATCCCTAACGGTATGGGAGACCGAAAGAGAGAACCCGTACCGCCATGCGGTCGAGGGGCATACCGGGCCGATAAGGCTCCGAACATATAAAAAAACACGAAGATCATCATAAAATGAGATCAGTAACCCCAAACAGTACTTAACTTAGAAGCAGAAGCTGAAGACATCTTGAAATATCCTTGGTAAATCCAGAAAAAGCGATTGCACAGCACAGAAAAAAGTAACGTGTGGCGGCAATGCGTGCTATCAAAGGAATTGTCGTCACAGGCGTCGGAGGCGCTCACGGTAGTAGTAGACCGGGAGCTGTAGCACGGCTCCTCCGTAGTTCGGGGTTTTGTCGAAGGAAGAAGCTAAATGGCAAGGGACCTCTGGTAGTGATTCCACTCGCTCCTTACTATACCGACACTTCTATTAGAGGTGAGCGAGCCATTCATCTTGGTATTATATTGTTTCTTTTTTCTCTAGGATGAATAGCAATATTTATTCCTAAGAAATAGTATCAAAGGAACCATTTCACAGGGCGACACAGGTTAAGCCCAGAAATACACTTTTTTACAGGCATGTAGTACATATTAGTAGTAAATGTAGTTTAAGTTAGGTATTGAATGGTCCAAATTGTTGTATTTCATTGTTTATTGGTCAGTTTAGCTTTATTATAAAATTTACTGGGGTGTTTTTGTAGGGCTTGGAATGAATTAGGCAGTTTACATGTAAAATGTGGTTCAAGATGCGAAAAAATCAGGTTATGAAGGCCGCTTCGGAACGGATTAATTTCGTATCCTGAGGTACTACTGTATTCTTTATATGTGATTGAGATATGTTTCCAACAATAGGCATAAGAATCCTAACTAACCTTTAGACAGTTTATATGAAAAACTACCAACAGAACTGATTATGGGGCGGACAGGATAACCAGACTTGTGTGTTTTAATAAGACCATACACATACGGTAAAGTTGCACTTTGCGAGGAAAACTGTTGACTAGAGCATCATTTCCTTTTAACACTTTTTAATATCTTATTGAAATTACTATTAACCGTGGCAAGGGGTTTTTTCTTAGTTCTGAATAAGTTACATGATCAGACAAAAGATTGTACATTTTTCTAACTTACTCATCCTTATTCATTATTACCAGAATCTGGGATTTATCAGCCTTCGTAATATACAGATCATTATAATTTTTTAAGCCATTGTAACACAAAAAAATGTCTAGGAATACTAGTTGGCACTGGTTTTGACATGGCACTGTAAACAATACCTTTACAAATATTAAACTCATCACTAGACAAAATACTACATATTTCTTTCCAGGTTACAGTTTAACCTTTCCGTTTTTAGATGCTTTGGTTCATAGAAGGGATAGAAGCTTTGTGTTTGATGTTTACAGAAAACCTACCAACGTCTGTTCTTATATCCACTATTATTCAGACCACCATGTTAATGTAAAACTCAGTTTTTTGTAGCATGTTTTTTAGGGCTTTACAGATATGCAGTCCAGAATTCCTAGACTCAGAGAACTGTAAAATTTATCATGTAGGAAAAAGGTTGAAATACCCTAAGTTTTTAATCAACATATCTATGCAGAAAGCTAGAGATACTTTTTTTATTCCTGTAACAATAGGGAGCCTTTTATGGCAGAAAATATCTTGACACTGCCATATAATGTAAATCTTTCTTATATTCAGAAATTACTGAAAACTTTCAAGATAAATGTGGTATACATAAATTCAGGAACACTTCAAAACATCGTTGCGCATAATTCGCCAAAACAAATGTTGTGCATAATTCCCCAAAACAAACTAGTGGCTGTATTTACACTATTCCTTGTGCTGGGTACAATAACAAATACCTTGGTCAAACTGGTAAAGAACTAGATTACCGTCTAAAACAACACTTACACAGTTCGAACAGGTTAATTTACAAGTGCTTTAGGTATTTGTACACATGAATGAGGTAATTTTTTGTAACCATGTTGTAAAAAGAAACATAATTGTACAGTAGTGCCTCAAGTTACGAAATTAATCCGTTCCGAAGCAGCCTTCGTAACCTGATTTTTTCATTTCCAGAACTACGATTTACATGTAAATTGCCTAATTCATTCCAAGCGCTCCAAAAACACCACAGTAAATTTTATAATAAAACTAAATTGACCAATAAACAATGAAATACAACAATTTGGACCATTCAATACCTAACCTAACCGTGATTACCTGTAAGTAAAGTGTATTAGTGTACAGGGTACAAGAAATACATGTACGTACGTATGTAGTAAAATGTGGAACCTTACTTTTCGAGTGAGGCGATGCCCGAAAGTGGCGACAGAGGAGGACAAATGGCAGAAAACATGAACACTTCAACTTTATGAAATACATTAAAAAATGGCATAAAACATTAACACTAAACTTTACGAAACACATTAACAAATGGCAGAAAACATTAACACTACAAAAAACTTAAAATTTAATTCCTTTTTTTTTTTCTTTTGCCTTTTTCAGATTTTTTAATTTCTTTTTACTTTTTACTTTAAGTTTTTTTTTTAAACAAATTTCAATTTCTTCACCATTTCTAATTTTCTGTTTTTCCGTATCACTTGGACTTTCCTGTTTGCTTACTACTAAAGGCCTCTTTAATAAATAACTATCCAAGGAAGATTGCTTCTGCCTGCTTTTCAAAATGTTCCTGAAACGATTCAGGCAAACGTCATCGAACTGCACAAGCATACGACCTGTGTAAGCCTTTTCGGGGTATCTCTTTTCTACAAATGTTTGCACTTTATGAAAAGCAGCTAGAATAGTCGTAAGCTCCTCTTGGTCCTCCTGGAGAAGGTCATTGATGTCGTCCTCGTCGATGACCAGCCCCATGGACTTGCCAAGTGCAACGATCTCGTCAAGATCTGGTTGCAAAACAGTTTCAGGATCGTCAACTGTTTCTGAATCAGCATCAGCTTCGCCCACGTCGAATCCCTCAAAGTCTCGGGTGGATAAGGTATCAGGCCAGAGTTTCCTCCACGAAGAATTCAAGGTTCGCCTCGAAACCTCCAGCCAAGCTTGATTGATGTGTCGGATGCATATCATGATATCAAAATGCTCCTTCCAAAATTTCTGCAGGGTGAGGTTTGTGATATTGGTGAAGTTGAAACGTCTCTTGAAAAGATAATCTGTATACAGCTTCTTGAAGTTCGATATCACTTGCTGGTCCATGGGCTGGAGGAGAGGGGTGGTGTTAGCCGGAAGATAAGAACCTTGATGAAAGAATACTCTGCTAGGATATCTTCTTCGAGGCCAGGAGGGTGAGTAGGGGCATTGTCCAACAACAACAGACATCGCGCTGTGAGCAAAATGGTTAAAGTTAATGACTTAATTATTTTTTCGTTGTATTGTACACTAAATTGCGATAATTTTGGTATATAAAAAATTGTAAAACGATCAAAGCAACAGAGAAAATATTATCACAATATGATGCATGAATTCCTAACGCGCGGACATAAAAAAAAAGTGGTTTTCAAAAATTCACCATAAATCGAAGTATTGTGCTAGAGACTTCCTGTTTGTTGCAAAATGAAGGTAATTGCTTGAGTACTACTAGACTGTAAGTGTTGTAGCTTACAATTGCAGTTTTCGACCATTTCGGTCGAGTTAAAGTTGACCGAAGGTAGAATTTTTTCTAGTTATCGTTATTTATATGAAAATATTTCAAAACTGATAAAAGCTACAACCATGGGTTGTTTTTCGTTGTATTCTACATGAAATTGCACACATTTCCATATATAAAACTTTATGTAATGGCTAATAGAAAATGGTGCAAACATTACGACAATCTGACGAAAAAATGTCTGATTTTTTCGGATGAGTTACCACGCGGACGTAAGGAAAAAGTTTTTTTTTGAAAATTCACCATAAATTGAAATATTGTGCTAGAGACTTCCAATTTGTTGTAAAATGAAGGTAAATGATTGAATATTACCAAAATATAAGAGTTTTAGCTTACAATTGCATTTTCGACCATTTCGATCGAGTCAAATTTGACTGAAGGTTGATATTTTGGCACATCGTTATTTATATGAAAATATTTCAAAACTGATAAAAGCTACAACCATGGGTTGTTTTTAGTTGTATTCTACATGAAATTGCACACATTTTCATATATAAAACTTTATGTAACGGCTAATATAAAACGGTGCAAACATTACCACAATCGGACGAAAAAATTTCTGATTTTTTCGGCAGTTACCGCGCGGACATAGGAAAATGTTTTTTTCTCAAAAATTCACCATAAATCGAAATATTCTGCTAGAGACTTCCAGTTTGTTGCAAATTGAAGGTGAATGATTGAATATTACTAGAATGTAAGATTTTTTGCTTACAATTGCGTTTTTCAACCATTGCGGTTGCGTCAAAGTTGACCGAAGGTTGAAATTTTAGCACTTATCGTTATTTATATGGAAATATTTCAAAACTGATAAAAGCTACAAACATGGGTGGTTTTTTGTTGTATTCTACATGAAATTGCGCACATTTTCATATATAAAACTTTATGTAACGGCTAATATAAAACGGTGCAAACATTACCACAATCGGACGAAACAATTTCTGATTTTTTCGGAAGAGTTACTGCGCGGACGTAAGGAAAAAGTTTTTCTTCAAAAATTCACCATAAATCAAAATATTGTGCTAGAGACTTCTAATTTGTTGCAAAATAAAGGTAAATGATTGAATATTACTAAAATGTAAGAGTTTTAGCTTACAATTGCATTTTTGACCATTTTGATCGAGTCAAATTTGACCGAAGGTTGATATTTTGGCACTTACCATTATTTATATTTAAATATTTCAAAACTGATAAAAGCTACAACCATGGGTTGTTTTTTGTTGTATTCTACATGAAACTGCACACATTTCCATATATAAAACTTTATGTAACGGCTAATATAAAACAGTGCAAATATCATCACAATCGGACGAAAAAAATTCTGATTTTTTCGGAAGAGTTACCACGCGGACGTAAGGAAACAGTTTTTTTTCATAAATTTACCATAAATCGAAATATTGTGCTAGAGACTTCCAATTTGTTGTAAAATGAAGGTAAATGATTGAATATTACTAGAATCTAAGAGTTTTAGCTTACAATTGTGTAAGTTCCCCTGGGGGTGGTTGGTCCCGGATTAGGTTATATCTTGAAACTAATATATTAGGATAAAAATTCTTACCTTTAAGAACGTCGAGGTGTTGAAATAGGCAGGTAATCCTGTAAGCCACTTTATCTTTACTTCTGCATGGGAGTTCGTGAGAGATGAGTGGGTCAGAGCCAGTGAGAAACTTGACTA
>NC_087224.1:7586439-7618889 GCF_015104395.2 Macrobrachium nipponense
CCTCTGACTTCGTGGGGGGCTCTCGGTCGGAGCGTACGGATGTCGTCGCTACCATCAGCCTCGTACGCTCTCCTGATCACCTCACGCAGCCAGAAAGAAAGCGTGTTCTTGGAAACTTCTTTCTTGGTAACCCCAGTGCTAACGAAGAGGCGTCGACACTCAGCTGAGATGTCGAGTTCTCTTCAGATAGCGCCGTAGCGCCCTCACAGGACAAAGCAGCATCTCATCCGCATCGTTATCGGTGAAGTCCAGAAGGGAGGGGATCGTGAAAGACTCGAACCTGTCGTCAGGGATCGACGGTTCTGAGTCTTGGCTACGAAGTTCGGGACGAAATCGAGCGTCACAGATCCCCAGCCTCTGGTGTGTTTAACATCATAAGAAAGGCCATGTGGTTCCCCTACTCTCTTCGCCGATGCCAGGGCCAGCAAGAAGAGGGTCTTGAGGGTCAGATCCCTGTCTGACGACTCTCGGAGTGGCTCGAACGGGTCTTCGAGTCAAAATCCTAAGTACGAGAGTCACATCCCACGCAGGGGGCCTGAGTTCCCTGGGTGGGCAAGACCTTTCGAAGCTCCTCATTAGCAAGGAGATCTCGAACGAATTCGAGATGTCCAGTCCCCTCAGTTTTAGGACGAGAGCCAGGGCGGCTCTATATCCTTTAACTGTGGGTACTGAGAGGAGCTTCTCTCGGCGAAGAAACACGAGGAAATCCGCTACCTGCTGAAGAGTGGCTCTGAGAGGAGACAGACCCGTCTACGACACCAACCACAGAAGACGGCCCACTTCCCCTGGTACACAGCTGCAGAGACTGTCGGACGTGTCCAGCCATCTCTGTTGCTGCGCTACGAGAAAAGCCTCTCGTTCGCAAGAGATGGTGGATAACAGCCAGCCGTGAAGTTGAAGGGACTGGACTGCTTGGTGTGTACCGTTCTACGTGTGGCTGGGCTAGAAGGTTGTGCCAAGTGGGTAGCTCTCTCGGTGCGTCCGCAAGAAGAGCCAGCAGGTCCGGATACCAAACGGCTTGAGGTCGTTTGGGAGCCACCAGGATCATTCTGAGATTGGGAGTGACCAGCGCTCGACTGATCACTTTCCGAATCAGACAGAAGGGAGGAAAGGCGTAAGCGAAGAGGTTGTCCCAGGGGTGTGGTTGAGAGCGTCCTCTGCAGCTGCCCATGGGTCCGGCACAAACTGAAAAGAAAACCTGAAGTTTTCTGTTGTGCCGGGTGGCGAACAGGTCTAACGACCGGTCGCCCCCACCAGGTTGAAGAGCCTTTCCGCCACGTCTTGGTGTAGAGACCATTCGGTCCCTATCACCTGATCCCGACGGCTGAGCTTGTCTGCTACTACATTCCTCTTGCCTGGAATGTAGCGTGCTGACCGCTCTATCGAGTGAGCCGTGGCCCACTCGTGCACCTGCACCGTCAACTGATGGAGCGGAAGAGACACTAGCCCCCCCTGCTTGTTGACATATGCCACTACTTGTGGTGTTGTCGCACATCAACACCACTGAGTGTCCCACACCAAGCGGTCTGAAACTCTTGGAGAGCGTTGAACGCCGCCTTGAGTTCCAGGACATTGATGTGAAGGTGCTTTTCGTGATGGTCCCACACACCTGCAGTCAGCAACTCCTCCAGGTGTGCGCCCCATCCCTCGGTCGATGCGTCTGAGAACAGAAGCATCTCCGGGGGGGGAGTGCGTATGGGCACTCCTCTTAAGAGGTTCTTGTCGTCGAGCCACCAGGCTAGGTCCTGCCTCACCTTGTCCGTGATAGCCACGGGAAAGTAAGGAGGAGGTCCTTGGCCTGAGACCAACTCTCCCTTTAAAGCCCTTCCCTGGTGGAGAGACCGCAGGTGATGACGCCCGTGAGGGACTAACTTCTCGAGTGACGACAGATGGACGATCACGACTTGCCATTGCTGTGCTGCCTGTTCCTGCTGAGACAGGAACGGCCGGCTGCTCCCTGAATTTGCTGATACGCAAGTCTGCGGGAAAGACCTGCCCTGCTACCGTGTCTATCAGCATACCCAGGTACTTCATCTTCTGCTTGGGTTCGAGATCGGACTTCTCGTAGTTTTATCACGATCCCCAGATCGCGACAAATCTTGAGGAGTCGATCTCTGTCCTGTAGCAACTGCGAGCGGGAGCTCGCCAGGACTAGCCAATCGTCGAGATACCTCAGAAGACGTATCCCGTGCGAATGGGCCCAAGCTGACACCAGAGTGACACTCGCCGTGAACAACCTGTGGGGCGGTTGAGAGACCGAAACAAAGTGCCCTGAATTGGTACACCGTCCCGTCGAAGATGAAGCGGAGGTACTTTCTGGAGGACTGATGGATGGGTATTTGAAAATACGCGTCTTCAAGTCCACTGAAAGCATGAAATCGTTCCCCCTGAGCAGTCGAGCACCGAGCGTGCCGAACTCCATGCGTGAAACCGGCGTCATGCGAACGAAGCGGCGTTTCAGGAGAGAGAGGTCTATCACCGGACGCCAGCCCCCCGATTGCCTTACCACTAGGAAGAGGCGGCTGTAAAAGCCCGGTGACTGGGTCCTCCACGATTTCTATAGCCCGTTTCGTTTCCGCCAGCATGGTCTTGATCTCCTGTCGAAGAGCGTTGTCCTTTGCTGATCCCCGGACATAGGTCTGTAGATGGACCGGTTTGGAGATGAGGGGGGGCCGAGACTCGAAGGGTAGTAGATACCCTCCCGAAGGACGTCTACTATCCAGTTTCTCGGCGCCGTAGCGCTGCCAAGTCGCCCAATGGCTCGCCAGGCACCCCCCCACTTCCGGCAGCAGGTGAGGGGGAACGCCGTCCCTAGCGTTTCCCTCCTCGTTTCGACTTCTTTCCACCACCTCCCTCGGGGAAAGGAGGGCTGGGGAGGAGGGGCTGTTACGGCCTCCTCTAGCAGAAGTTGAAACAACAGGAGTCTTCACACGGGGTTTGGACGGTGCAACCGTCTTCGCCGCCGTGGAAGCGCTAGCAAGCTCTTTGGTTTGGCCGCAGTCGCTCGAGATTGCCCAGTAACCTTCGAGACTGCCTGGTGAACTAAGCGGTCACTGTCGTCAGTGCGCCGCCTTTCCACCGCAGCGTCCACCATCTCTCCAGGAAAGAGACTGGGGAACTCCTAAGAGGTCCATTTCGAAGCCCGAGTGCCGCCTCACGCCCGGCCCCCTTGGTCACTCTGGTAAGGACTGCGTCCCTACGTCGAAGAACCAAGTTGGCCCACAGGTTAGCAGTCTGATGGGCGAGGTAAGAGATTGCTCTTCCTCCAGACTGGCACAGTCTCCTAAAAGAAGCGTCGTCTTCGAGAGCAGAACTCCCAGAGCCGGCCGCTACTTTGGATATTGTGAGGGACCACAAATCCAACCAGGAAACTGCCTGGAATGCTGCCATAGCGGTAGATTTCCAGGGCAAGTGCCTCCTGCTGCGAGAACCATAGGTTCTCCGACAGGAGCTGCTGCAGGGACACACCTGGAGTCAGCCTCGCTAACTCCGGGTTAACCTGTTTCGGACAGTATCGGGTCTTCCGAAGGCACGGTAGAATCGCCTCTGCCGCTATAGATGGGAGGAAGCAGCTTAGAAGACCGTCCGGACTTTAGCGAGTCCTCCCGTCCTGAGACGAGATTCTCCACCTGATCCAGGACTGAGTCTGCAAGCTCAGATCGCGGTAACCCCACCATCATTTTGGGCTCCCTCTTGGGACCCCCCCCCCCCCCCCCCCAAAATGATTCGAGCCGGGACGTGGGCTCTGCCGGTGGTTGCGGCGATCCTTCCGCAAGGTCATTATGCAGAACGCAATCAGCTTAATGACCTCTGCAAAGTTCCTCTGTATCTCGGGAGTTACTGCGTCTTGTGGAGTAGGACCGTCCAGTCCCTCCAGCAAGAGCATATCCCGCGATACTCCTCCTTCAGAAGGAGGAACAGCGACAGACCCCTGACGGTCGCCTCCAACTACTTGCGCGTATGTTCTGGTCGGTCCTAAAACCGTGCCTGAGCCATACGGCGTCATAGCTGGGTCACGAGCGGCGCACCTCTCGTGATCGCTCCTCGGTACCTCGCTCCTCCCGGTATAGCCCGAGGAGGTTGAAGGTACGGGAGAGGCAGACCTGACGCTCCCCCCTCGCTCGCTGGCAGGACCAGCGTGCGTGGAGGGCTGCTGCTGATCGTCAACCCGCGGTGACGGTCGCAACAGCAGGCCTAGCCTTGCCGCTCGCCTGGGGCGATGGCTCGGCTGAGAACGTCGAGACCGATCTCTAGCGTCAGGCGAGCTGCCGCTGGTACCGTCTCCGCCCGGTCCCATCGGGAGCGGCGGACGGTGACCTGCTAGGCTCTCTGTCGCGTCGAGACCGGCCAGCGTCCTCTCGGCGCGTCGAGCCGCTGGTACCAGCCGTGGCTGGTACCGGCGGCCGCGGGGACTCCTTCCTCGCCTCAACCCGTGGCTGGTCAGCGACCGTCACGTCAGCCCGAGCAGCCAGTGATCGCTGCGAGAGCGTCCACTGGCCTGGCGAGAGTCGTGTGCCCGACTCTCGCCAGTCTTCTGCTCCGCGCCGCTGTCTTGACGGCGAGCGAGCTCGGGAAGCGTGTCAAAAACTTTGGCTGGACGGTCTTCTTTGGAAGAGCGTCCACTCGGGTTTGCTTCTCGCGAACGAGAAGCGGCCGAGACGGAACCTGGTTTAGCGGCAGAACCGCTAGCACAGGTGAGGACGCACCAGCCGAGGCTGGTGCACCTCTGGTCCCCGTCGACTTCTTCTTTGCAGAAGAAGCGACGGGCCCCGTTCCCGAAGGAACAGGAGGACCAGCAGAAGAGCTCCCCAACTCGCCTGAGCGAGCCGGGCCCTTAGAAGATCCCGAAGGAGTCTTCTTAGGGGGGGAGGAGGCAGCCTTCTTCTTCTTCGGCTGTTTAGCCTTAGAAGTCGAAGGGGAAGGAGAGGCAGCAGACGACGAAGAAGACGACGAAGACGACGACGACACCTTCCTCCTCTTCCTCTTCTTCTTCGCCAGGCTCCGCAGGACAGACGTCAGGTCTTCCATCCAGGAGGGAGCCGGGCAGTTTGCCGAAGCAACAGGGCCCGACTGCACCTGTCCGGAAAGACCTGAGACTGTGACAGCACCACCAACAGCAGGAACAACAGGAACAGGTCCGGGAACAGCAGGAACGGCAGGAACATCTGAAAGGGAATGAGCAGCAGGCACCTGATCTGAAAGGGAATGAGCGGCAGGGACAGCAACAGGTACGGCAGGCACGGCAGGTACCACAGGAGAGCCAGGCGTCTGTCGGCAGCTTCCGTCATCCTCGGCACTGGCGGCAGGTCCAGGGGGGTACTCTTTGGGCAGCGGAAGTCCGGGGTCGGCAATACAAAGAACCCAGGTGGCGTGGCACCGTCCTCTTTGGCACGGCAGGAATTGGTTTCTGAATTGCAGCCGTGGGTTGTTACCGACATGACATGTGGTGTGTACACCAAGTGCGGTGGCATCTCATATGCTGGTGTAGAAATTGTAGTTGTTGTAGTGGTTACCGTACCATGAGTGACCACTGCCGACCCCGCCAACCGCTGAATCAACCCCTGTATGCTAGGCACTCCCTGCAGTCCCAGCGACTCCCACACCTGTCCCAGGTCGTCCTTCGCTGATGGCACCACCTGCGGAAGCAAACAGTCGGGTTAGTTAGAGGGGCTTCCTCGCGCCTGGGGGGAGAAGAAGGAACCCCACCCAGAGCGGACGGAAGACCCCGAGTACAACTGGATGTCCGGGTAGCGGGCGCCCTCCTCCACACGCGACGGATCTAGAGAGGAGAAGGACTCCGCTACCCCCCCCCGCAGGGGAAGGCGCGAAACGTGGGGGCTGGCCGGGGGGCAGGAAAGAGGACGAAGTATCCGTTACCAAAGGAGTCACTGGACTTTCCGATGACTTCTTGGGCGGCCTAAGTCTCTTCTGCCCTCGTACAGCACCCACTGCGCCTCGGACCAATGCATACAAGTCACACATGGCTCGTGCGGGAGCACTCTCGCCCCCGACAACGAGTACAAACCTCGTGTGGATCCACATCCCACAAATGATCTGAATCCGCCACATCTACGCCCCTCCAGCCCGGGCACACTCTACGGGCGACTGGGGGGCGCGGCGCCGAAATCTCCATTTCTTCCTCACTCATCATTAAAATGAACAAAAAGAAATGCAAAGTACTTACAAATACTCTCAATCACACTAGGAAAAGAGGGCATATACTCAAAACTCAAAGCAAACGACAAAGCGGGCAGAGCGATGACGAGCACGTCCTATCCACACACGGCCGAAAGCAAAAGTGATTTGTTTACCTCCCAGTCGCGCGGCGTGCGACGATCGGACAAGCAGTTAACTACCGTTCTCCCCTTGTTCGAAGCTTACGACCGTTCCAGCTGCCGCTAGCTACTTCCTATTGTTAAAGGACGATGGTTTGTATTACGTATCGGAACAAATTGTGAATTAGATATCATAAAATATAAAATAAATCAGACTGCTATCATCGAAGCCAACAAATACATATTTTTTAGAATACTTCTTCTGTTTTAATATTACGTTACGTATGTTTCATTATAGCTGTCAGTAACTCGGTATCTCCATTAGGTAAAGATAGAATAAAGAATAGAAATGAATGGTTATTATACTGTTGGTAGTTTTATTAGTTGAAGAGAGATAACTAGTGAAAATTTTATGGCTTACTGTGTCCTAGGAAAAGTGATTGCTTGGCGTTCGTTCGGTACTCGTAAGAGCTGAATGTAAACAAATGATTGGAAGGTTTATTTTGTTTGTTTGTTTGTGTATTATAGTTAAGGATTAATTAATACGTAGTTATTTGAAATGAGTACATACTGATTATTTATACATTTTATTGGCATATTCTAAGCTTTTAGCTTCTTAGGTTTAGATGTCAGAATCATAGACTAGGCTACAGTAGCAACCACTAACATAGGCTAGGCTTATTGCTAAGGGACATATGCTAAAGTCCTAATATATGCAGTAAAAATGGTGTTGAACATTACATGTAGTTGAATATTACTCAAGTATGTACAGTATTTTGCCTTTTTGGAGTCATATTTCTTCCGTCGGATCGGCGTCGTAACCCTAGAACATGTGTTGTAGACCTGGAAATATAATTTACTGGGGTGTTTTCGTAGGGCTTGGAACGGATTAGGCATTTTACATGTAAAATGCAGTTCAAGATACGAAAAACTCATGATACGAAGGCCGCCTCGGAACGGATTAATTTCGTATCTCGAGGTACCACTGTATATATATATATATATATATATATATATATATATATATATATATATATATATATATATATATATATATATAAATATACATACATACATATATATCATACATACATACATACATACATACATATATATATATATATATATATATATATATATATATATATATATATATATATATATATATATATAGTATATACATACATACATACATATATATATATATATATATATATATATATATATATATATATATATACACATATATATATAATATATATATATATATATATGCAAATGCAATCATTCGAGCTACAAATGTCCTTTAATATCTAATTCGCTCTACCTCGGAATTGATATATTTTCATATATGTACCGATGGGGAATTTTTAGTTGATAATACTTTCGTCCCCTCATGGGATCGAACCACCGTCCAGTGGACGGGAACGAAATCAGGACGGACAGTGATGTTATGAAGTCGGCCAACAGAGAGGCTATTTGTAGCTCGAATGATATATATGAATCACGGTGATGTGATAATTATTCATATATATATATGTAAATATATATAAAAACACATATGCGCCTCAATTTGTCTCTCTCTAGTGGATACAGGGATGGGGGTTGGGGTTGGGACCTCGGCACATTCTCCAACGAAAGAAAAATAATGACAAAATAATAATATTGAAGATTTAGATAACATGAATGAGTTATATAAAACTAGAAAAAATCTTTTACAGAAATAAAATTTTGAGAAAAGAATAATTTTATTAATGATAATAATAAAGGATTCAGTATTTCCTGAGATAACAGGCAATTTCTTACATTTCATAACTTCTATATATATATATATATATATATATATATATATCTATATATATATATATTATATATATATATATATATATATATATATATATATATATATATATATATATATATATATATATATATATAGATATATATATATACATATATATATAATAATATATATATATTATATATAATATATATATATAGTATCATATATATATATATATATATATTATATGTTTAGGGGGCAAATGACCCCATTTAACTAGAGGGAGAGCACTCCTCCTGATAGTGAGACCTACCTTGGTTTGTTCCCATCACCTGTCATCCCTGTAGATGGCTGAAAATTAATAACTGAATCTCAGGTGAATTCAAACCCTCGATATACAAAAATATTTCTGGGCTCAGCCTGTGTCGCTCCGTGAAATGATTCCTTAGCACTCATTTCTAGGGTATAAATATTGCTATTAATACCAGAGAAAAGAGCTAATATGGAAATGCCAGAGTATTCTGGCTCGCTCACCTTATTTAAGGTGTCGGTATGGTATCTGGGGCGAGTGAAACCACCACCAGAGGTCTCTTGCCATTTAGTCTCTTCCTCCTTCAATATCCCTCATCTACAGAGGAGGCTGATCTAAGCTCCACTACTTGCTACCACTACGGCTAGCGCCTCGGATCTCATTCCTTTCGATAGCACGATTCACGCTGCACACGTTCTCTTTGCTTGTGATTGTGTTTCTGGAATATCCTCCTTTTTCTTTCATCATGGAATGTCAAGCTGTTGCTGCATCCAAGTTAAGTACTGCTTTTAATGGTTGACACTTATTCTTTATTTTCCCAAAATAGCTAACATAAAAATGGAATAAAATGAATTTTAAAAAATCCCCCCATAAATCATTAAACCACCATAATTCTTCCACGAAAACCTCTTGTATATAATTATCCCCCTTACCCTTACTGTCAGACGACCACGAGTCTTTATCAATACGTCATATAAACATCTAGAGAATTTACTATTACGTAGCAACAGCCGAATCCATCTGAAATTAAGAAACCACAATTATCAGACACTGAAATACATCATGAGTGCAATGGATAAATGCCTACATTTCCCCTTTCTAGAGGCTGAACTCAATGTCGTTTAATAAATTTTTCAGTCTTTCTTTCACTTTACCTTATGATGGACCTTCTAGCACCCTCCAGTTTTTGGATCACCACTGACAGATTCTTTACTAATCAATCGATAAGGTCCCACATTGGGGTTATATCTGATATTTGTGCTCACGGACATAAGCACTTACGCCTACTAACCAATGCATGCTAGTCTATTCTCGGTTCCAATGTCCGTGCATTTTCCATTTCCCATGTACATGTCTTATTTAGCACACATATTGGTGACCTTACATAACCTTTTCTTATGATGTCTTGAACATCTGATTCTTCACCATTCAGGTCATTTGCACACTGGTGCGATCGGACATGAGTGTCTAAGGAATTCGCTGCTTTTTGCACCTGTCTCCAAAACACCAAACATTAAGGTTGCCGACCTCATTTATCTTAATATATAACCACTTATACATTTGTCCAGTGCCTTTTATATGGCTCGGCCACCCACTGTATGCACCCCTGTCGCATACTAGACTCGACTATTGGAAATAGTTTATAATGTGTTCTAACTTGTCACATGATTTAGAGCCACTTCTGCAGCTGGGGTCCTCCTCCCCTGTCGGTTGCATCCAAATTTGATGGCCCCTGCAGCGCACATTGTGGCCATCATTATTGCTACCATAACGGCAATCACTGGAACTGTGTAGCGTTCTGGGAAGAAAAATAAAAATTTTCATAATAAAATCTATTACAGTGGAACTTCTACATACGATAGTCCCTACATACGAAAAATCCAGGTTAAGAAAGCAAAGATGAAGATTTTTTTTTGCTTCTGTGTAGATTTGCCACCATCCTCCCGCTCTCCCATTGGTTCCTGATGCTAGTCACTGCTGTAAGATCCTGCTCTCCTATTGGTCAGCATCTTTCCCATCATGCCTTTAAGTAAATGCGTTTCTTGACCATTTTTTGTGGCAGTCTTATTGTAAACACCTGGAATTCATTCGTTCACATATATTTCGTTTGTTAATGTAAATTTGTGTTAGTGATTTCGCTTTCATTGCACTGTAAGTTACTTTATCGTGTTGTGTGTGAACTTAATGACTTATGTTATTAGCCATGGGTCCCCAGAATGTTGCTGAAGTTCACGGAAAGAAGAGGGTGCTTTCTATGAAGGCAAAGATGGAGATAATCAAGAAGTGTTAATATTTTCTGCCATTTGTTAGTGTTTTGTAAAGTTTAGTGTTAATGTTTTCTGCCATTTTTTAATGTGTTTCGTAGGGTTAAATGTTCATGTTTTCTGCCGTTTGTCCTCCTCCTCTGTCACCACTCTCGGACATCACCTCACTTGAAAATGGCAATTTGTTGAAAATTGCATTTTTCCTAACTATATAAACCTGAGGTCCTTTAACAATAGGAAGTAGCTAGCGGTAGCTGGAACGGTCGTAAGCTTCGAACAAGGGGAGAACGGTAGTTAACTGCTTGTCCGACAGTGCGCGCGCCTGCGCGCCTGAGAGGTAAGAATCACTTTTGCTTTTGGCCCATGCAAAATACGCAGAGTGAGGGGTGGCATGAGGTGGGACTATATGTAAAGGACCTCAGGTTTGTATAGTTAGGAAAAATGATATTGTTATGTTACAATAAAGTTTCATACAATCAACTTACCTGTCAGATATATACATAGCTAAGACTCCGTCGTCCCCGACAGAAATTCAAATTTCGCGCCACTCGCTACAGGTAGGTCAGGGTGATCTACCGGCCTGCCCTGGGTGGCAGGACTAGGAACCATCCCCGTTTTCTATCATATTTTCTCTCTTCCACCTGTCTCCTGCGGGGAGGCTGGGTGGGCCTTTAATTGTATATATCTGCCAGGAAGTATGTATTGTGAAACTTTTTATTGTAACATAACAATATCATTTTCATACAATCAACTTACCTGTCAGATATATACATAGCTGATTGGCACCCTTCGGTGGAGGGTAAGAGACAGCTTCTATATGGAATAGACAGGTAAACAACATATGTTGTAGGTATAAATAAAACCTTGGTTCCTACCTGATAGGTGGTAGACTTCGTGGGTGTTTGCCCAGTAGTCTGCATCACCTCAAGAAACTTTAGCGAGATATATGATCTATGGCCAAGAGTTCTTGTGGGTCTGCCGATGGGGTCTTACCCACTTACTCGGCAGAGCCTAAAAGGACTTTGTCAATGGGTGCTGATCCACTTATATGACAATACACCTTATGAAGGAGCACACAACCAATCCCGACCACCTGATCCTAACCATATGTTAGAACTACAGATTGTTAAGAGTTATCCCCGAACTCGTCACAACAATCGTAACTCAAAACCACTACGCACACATACATAATTTTCAAAATAAATTATACTCAACTAATTGGATATGACAAGAATTCTCTTACTGAACAACATAGACGGCCGCCCGTGCTAGCCTAAGTCCTCTATTGTTAGAAGAGACTCGACCATATCCAAAAAGAAGAAAAGTATATATTTAAGGATTGGTGTCGGCTCCCGTACCCAGAATCGTATCCGCCGATACGAAAGGACCTAGAGAAAAACACTTCTCATATGTCACACGCACGTCTTTTAAGTAATGAGATGCAAATACTGAGTTGCATCTCCAAAATGTCGTATCTATTATGTTTTTAACGACATATTCTTATGAAACGAGAGAGACGTCGCTATAGCTCTCACTTCATGAGCTTTTATTCTCAACAGTTGTAACTGTTCGTCAGGACAGGCCTTATGAGTGTCTGTAATGACGTTTCTTACAACGAATGCCAGCGCATTCTTGGACATCAGTCTTGTGGGGTCGCTTTACACACCAAAAGACCTTGTCTAGAGCCTCCCATTTGATGTTTTCTGAAGGTAGAACTTCCGAGCTCTAACAGGGCAGAGAGACCTCTCTGTTTCTCTGCCTACGAGACTCGACATGCCTTTGACTTCGAATGACTTAGGCCAGGGATTCGTAGGATTCTCGTTTTCCGCTAAAAACAGGGTCTTAAACGAGCAAATCGCTGAGTCTCCCTTGAATGCTACTTCATCCTGCAGAGCATGCAATTCCCTAATTCTCTTTGCCGTAGCTAAAGATAATAGGAATAGGCATTTTCGGGTAATGTCTCTAAACGATGCCCGATGAGGAGGTTCGAATCTTTCCGATGACAGATACTTTAGAACTACGTCTAGGTTCCAGTTCGGAGGTACTGGTTCCTTAGACTTTGCAGTCTCAAAAGACCTTATGAGATCGTGGAGATCTTCATTATCTGCACGATCTAATCCTCTGTTCCTGAATACAGCCGAGAGCATACTTCTATATCCCTCTATTGTGGATACGGCTAGATGAGATTTTCCTCTCAGGAATAGCAGGAAATCCGCAAATTTCCGCTATAGAGGTAGTGGAGGAGGACAACTTCTTGGATCTACACCTCCTTCTAAATACCTTCCACTTCAACTGGTATACTTTCGTAGTGGAGGTTCTGCGTTCTCTCGCGATCGCGCTTGCTACTTCGCGAGAAAAGCCTCTCGCTCTGACAAGTCTTCGATAGTCGAAAGGCAGTCAGAGCGAGAGCGGAGAGGTTTGATGGTTGAGAGAAGATCCGTCCTTCCGGGTAGGGATCTTGGAAAAGTCTACGATTCACTCTACCACCTCCGTGAAACCATTCCTGGGCCGGCCAAAAGGTGGCTATTAACGTCATCCTCGTCCTCCTTGACGCCACAAACTTTTCATTACTAACCCCCGGATTTTGAATGGGGGAGAAGCATAAACGTCTCTCGAGACCAATTTAGCAGGAAGGCATCTACCATAAGTGCTCTGGGATCTTCCACGACCGAGCAAAACACTGGGAGCCTTTTTTGAAATGAATGTTGCGAAGAACTCCACCTGAGGAGTTCCCCACAGAGACCAGAGATCGAGACACACTTCCTCGTGTAAAGTCCATTCTGTATGAAGGACCTGGTTCCTCCTGCTGAGCCTGTCCGCCCTCACATTCCTTTCTCCCTGTAAGAACCTTGTCATCAGGGAGATGTTACTGTGATACGTCCAAAGTAATAGGTCTCTCGTGAGCTCGTAAAGGAACGAGGAGTGCGTCCCTCCCTGTTTCCGAATGTAGGCAAGAGGGGTGGTGTTGGGCGGCAACTCGTCCCCGCACTCCTCAAGAAGAAGGTTAGTCAATACCTTCTAGTTAGACAGACCTTCTCTTCCACTATATTCGTCATCCGATTTTTTCTCTAACTCGGGATCTAAAAGCGTCTCCGCTCTCCTTTCCGAACATTCTTCTTCTTGCGGAAACAAAAACTCCTAACAGGAGAGGGGCTAAGAATGATATCCTTCCACTTTCCCGCTCTAATAGTCTTGGAAGGCGTCATAAGCTTCGGCTTCTCTAGAATTTTAGAAGACTCTTCATGCTTACATGACGCTTCCCGTTTGCCAAGCGTCATGGATGACGTCTTTTGCTGACGTCTCGATGACGCTTCGCGCTTGGAAGACGCTCAGCTCTCCAAAGGCGTCCTCCTTGGCGTCATAATATTGGACGGAGCGTCATGTCTATGCTCCGTTTCCAATGACGCTTCGCGTCTAAACGACGTCTTACCTCCTCTCTGGCGTTACGAAAACTCTCGTAAGCCCCTGTCTCGCTCTCGCACTAGACGCTTCTGTAAGACGTTTAGCCGTTTCCCGTCTGTATGACGCTTGTCGTTGAACAGGTAAGAGAGGACGAGACTACTTAATTGGAAGCGTCACGTCCTTCCGACGTTGCGTTCGAGATGACCGTTGCTCTTGAACTGCTATAATGATTCTCTTGACGTTTCTCCCACGTCCAGTGCATGACGTCTTTCGTCATCACTCGGTGGGAAAAAAAAAAAAAAGGAAAGGGTACTTCCGCGTACACTTCAGGTGACGCTGACGCCCCTTCGCTTACTTGCTAGAAGACGGAGAGTCATCTGAGAAACTCTCCGGACTAGAATCCCTGTCAGGCGTCATATGACGCTTCAGCGGTTTCGACAAGTCCGATTCCCTACACCCTCGTTTAGGTGAGGAGGGAGGGGAGACGAGAAACACTCGCGAATAGGACGCTTTTCTATAGTGCCCTTGAGCCGACCTGCAACGAAGCAGAGCTAGCTTAAGGAACGTCTGACTGTTGGGGATTCCCCACAACCTCCTTAAGGCTTTCGACTTTCCTTCTCCTCTGGGTTCGTGAGCTTGGAAGAGGTCTAGGCTTGGGAGTGTCGCAGGAGCCTGGCACCTACTGGTGCTTGGAGGAGAAATGTTTCATTTTCCCTTTTTAAAGGGACGAAGGCGGACCTACTCTTCTCTGGAGCTTCCTTCTTGCGGGAGGTCGGAGATCGGACCACCTCGAAAGGGCTGCGTAGAAGTGCTAGGTCCTTTCTTGTCAGATACTAAAGCAGGTTTTTCTTCTTCCTAGCTGGACAGCGTCAGAAGATCCTGCGTCGCCTTCTCAGTTAAAGAGTGAGCCACGTCCTTCACTAACTGAGAGGGAACAAATAGTCAGACAGAGGTGCATACAGTAGAGCTGCCCTCTGAGCATGTGAGACTGCCTTGTTAAGGAGGCGCCATACACCGTCCTTTTCTTCAAAAGACCTGCTCCAAATAATGAAGAGACTTCCAAAGATCCATCCTGTACTGCTTGTCGATGCAAGACAAAATGCATACAGGGCTTCAGGTTCGATTCCATGTGAATCGTGAGCTTTCTTGGACATCACCCCAAGGGACCAATCTAAGAAGTTGAAGACTTCCAATACATGGAAAAGTCCCTTGAGGAGATGATCCAGTTCTGAAATACTCCATGTAATCGAGCAGAATAAGACTGGACGCCTTGAAGCGTCAACTAACGTCAAAAGTCTGCCTCTGTAGTAGAAAGGAGAGCGATACCCATATCCTCCCCCGTTCTTGTACCATATGCCTCTTTTCCCAGCTAACCTTGCTGGAGGCATGCAAAATACTGTCCTGACTAAGTCTTTCTTCGACTTCATCCAGGAGTCTAAGGAGTGTAAAGCCCCGCTTCATCGAGATGGTGGGCTTCATCTTCAGAAAAGACGAAGGCTTCTTCGTCTTCGCACTCGACAGAGCGAGCGCGGAGAAGGAGGAGCAGCCGGAGTCAACTGTCTCCGTATTCCTCCAGAAGCATGGTAGTCAAAACCACCTTATAGTTGGATAAGCCCTCTCTTCCATGATCATCATCATCCAGAGTTTTGCCGAACTCGTGATAATTCTGAGTTTCCGTTCTCCTTTCAGAACTTTCTTCTTCTGGAGGAGACAAAACTCTTTGATCGGAGAGGGGCTAAGGGAATGAAAGTCTTTCCTTTTTCCCGTTTTGATCGACTTGGAAGGCGTCACAACCTGCTGCTTCTCTTGCGCTTAGAAGACGTCTTGTATAACGTTTCCCGCTCTCCGAGCGTCATGTATGACGTCTCTTGTTGACGTCTTGATGACGCTTCGAGTCTGGAAGACGCTTCGCTCTCAACGGGCTCCTACTCGGCGTCATAATCTGGGACGGGAGCGTCACGTCTAAGATCCTCTTGAAATGACGCTTCACTTCTAAAAGACGTCTTTCGATTCTCTTGTCTTACAACACTCTCGTCAGACCCCGTTCTTCGAGCAGGTGCGAGAGGACGAGACTTCTTAATTGGAAGTGTGCAACGTCCTTAAGACGGGGCGCTAAAACTCCCATAAGAGATGACAGTTGTTCCTGAACCGCCACAATTATCTTTCTTGACGCTTCTCCTACGTCCTAGTAGCATGACGGCTCTCGGTCATCACTCGGGAAGAAGCTGATGGGGTACTTCTTCAAAAGCGTCAGATGACGTTGACGCCACCTTCGCCTTCTTAATAGCAGGACGGGGCGTCATCGAGAAGCGCTCGGGCTTGAATCAATGTCTTGCTTCATATGACGCTTCAGCGTCTCGATAAGTTCGACTCCATTCCACCCTCGTTTAGGTGAGGGAGAGGGAGAGGCGGACGAAGAAACACTCGCGAAGGACGCTTTTTCTATAGCGCCCTTGAGCTGGCTGCCATGAAGCCAGAGCTAGCTGAAGGGACGTCTGACGTTGGGGATTCCCCACGGACCTCCTTAAGGCTTTCGACTTTCCTTCTCCTCTGGGCATGTGAGCTTGGAAGAGGTCTAGGCTGGGGCCGGGAGCGCCGCAGGGACGATTCAAACGCCCTCCCACAACACTGATGGGACTCACTTCACTAAAATGTTCACTATCACTAGCCTTACCTTTCGAGTCCGCCATCTTGGACTTCATGTCTCGAATAGTCGCTTTCAGATTGGCGATTTCCGATGCCGAATCCGAAAAGACACTCTGAGAATGAGATTATAGGGAGAATCTACAGTAGTAGGGTTTTAGAATTATCCGTGAAAGGACTCAATAGGCCTTGAATTCACACCTTTCAGTCGTCTAACTCTATCCCTCTCTAACTCTTCAAATAAGAAGTCAAAGTCTTCATTCTTCTGCATTCAAACCCTCGCATTCCTTACAAGTGTTAATAGCAGAAACACTGAACCCCCCTACATTTACGGCAGACAGTGTGAGGATCAACCGAAGCTTTCGGTATCCTCACCCTGCAGCCTACATTCACACACATCTCACACTCACATTAGAAATCAGACATACTGAGAAAAATCCAAAAGAGTTATTCCAAAAAAGGAAAAAACCAGTCCACAGTAGCGAATGCCAAAACACGATCCAAATACGTCACAAAAAGCCGAAAAACGTGATCAAATGTTGAAAAATGAATCTAAGTCAGGAGGTAATAACAACAATGTTGATACCACCGGCGACAGAGAAAATATGATAGAAAACGGGGATGGTTCCTAGTCTGCCACCCAGGGCAGGCCGGTAGATCACCTGACCCTACCTGTAGCGAGTGGCGCGAAATTTGAATTTACTGTCGGGGACGACGGAGTCTTAGCTATGTATATATCTGACAGGTAAGTTGATTGTATGAAAATGCAATTTTCGACAAATTGCCATTTGTTCCGACACGAATACAAACCCATCGGTCCTTTAACAATAGGAAGACTCACTTCTGGTGGAGGAATCTGAGTCTTTTGATGAACAGGACTGTGTGTTCGTCCAACCCTGGAATGCCTCCCTGGTCGTAAAAGCGAGGGAGGGGTCCAAGCCTTTGTCCGATGATCGGGGTGTGCACCGCAGGATCAATGGTACAGACCTCTGAGCCAAGTACTAAGAGAGAGGCAAGCGTATTCTCTTCCGTACCAGCAAGCAAGAAACTTGTTCCTGATTGCAAAGAGGCAACATAAAGTTATTGGTTTGTCTCAAGCTGGCATCCACTTCCTCCCCCTTGTTGGAGAAAGTGGTGGATATATGCTCCTATCCCTAATGAAAGGGATAGGTTGGAGCTCGGTAGCTTACCTGCATCATATTCCTTTCCAGCATGGTGACGACCGTGTCCCTCTGCTCACAGGTAGAGGTAGAGAAAGATGGTGAAGAGAAGCCAGTCACACTCTCATTCGCACATTCATTCTCCCAGTCATACCAGGAATCGATGCTGTTCTGCCTACTCGGGTGCTGGGTAAGCTTACACAATGTGTTGAGCAGCCACCACAGGTCCCAAGGAAAAAGTATTCCAAGGACTTGTGGGCAATATCCCGAAGTAAGGTAGAAGGACGCGAAGGTGGTTCTGGTTGGCCCAGACACCTGCCTTCAGGACCTGCGCCACGGAGGAAGTTCTTACGGAACGCCAAGGAGGGTCCAATACCTCTGGACTTCGTGGGCTCTCGGACGAAGGGTACGGGTGTCGTCACTACCATCAGCCTCGTACGCCCTCCTGATCACCTCACGCAGCCAGAAAGAAAGCGTGTTCTTGGATACTTCTTTCTTGGTAACCCCAGTGCTAACGAAGAGGCGTCGACACTCTTCAGATAGCGCCATAGCGCCCTCACAGGACAAAGCAGCATCTCATCTGCATCGTTGTCGGTGAAGTCCAATAGGGAGGGGATTGTGAAAGACTCGAACCTGTCGTCAGCGATCGACGGATTCTGAGTCTTAGCTACGAAGTTCGGGACGAAATCGAGCGTCACAGATCCCATCCCCTGGAATGTTTAACGTCGAAAGAAAAGACCATGAAGTTCCCCTACTCTCTTCGCCAATGCCAGGGCCAGCAAGAAGAGGGTCTGAGGGTCAGATCCTGTCTGACGACTCTCGGAGTGGCTCGAAGGGTCTTCGAGTCAAACTCCTAAGGACGAGAGTCACATCCCACTCAGGGGGCCTGAGTTCCCTGGGAGGGCAAGACCTTTCGAAGCTCCTCATTAGCAAGGAAATCTCGAACGAATTCGAGATATCCAGCCCCCTCAGCTTTAGGACCAGGGCCAGGGCGGCTCTGTATCCTTTGACTGTGGGAACTGAGAGGAGCTTCTCTCGGTGAAGAAAAACGAGGAAATCCGCTACCTGCTGAAGAGTGGGCTCTGAGAGGAGATGGAGCCCCCCCCCGTCTACGACCACCAAACCACAGAAGACGGCCCACTTCCCCTGGTACACAGCTGCAGAGGACTGTCGGACGTGTCCAGCCATCTCTCGTTCGCAAGAGATGGTGGATAACAGCCAGCCGTGAAGTTGTAGGGACTGGACTGCTCGGTGGTACCGTTCTACGTGTGGCTGGGCTAGAAGGTTGTGTCAGTGGGGCATCTCTCTCGGTGCTTCCGCAAGCAGAGCCAGCAGGTCCGGATACCAAACGGCCACAGGGAGCCACCAGGATCATCCTGAGATTCGGAGTGACCAGCGCTCGGCTGATCACTTTCCGAATCAGACAGAAGGGAGGAAAGGCGTACACGAAGAGGTTGTCCCATGGATGTTGAAGAGCGTCCTCTGCAGCTGCCCATGGGTCCGGCACGGCTGAAAAGAAAACCTGGAGTTTTCTGTTGTGCCAGGTGGCGAACAGATCCACGACTGGTCGCCCCCACAGGTTGAAGAGCCTTTCTGCCACATCTGGGTGTAGAGACCATTTGGTTCCTATCACCTGATCCCGACGGCTGAGCTTGTCTGCTACTACATTCCTCTTGCCTGGAATGTAGCGTGCCGACAGCTCTATTGAGTGAGCCGTGGCCCACTCGTGCACCTGCACGGTCAACTGGTGTAGCGGGAGAGACACTAGGCCCCCTGCTTGTTGACGTATGCCACTACTGTGGTGTTGTCGCACATCAACACCACCGAGTGTCCCACCAAGCGGTCCTGGAATTCTTGGAGAGCGTAAAACACGGCCTTGAGCTCCAGGACATTGATGTGAAGGTGCTTGTCGTGATGGTCCCACACGCCTGCAGTCAGCAACTCCTCCAGGTGTGCGCCCCATCCCTCGGCCGATGCCTCTGAAAACAGCAAAACATCTCGGGGGGGGGGGGGAGTGCGGAGAGGCACTCCTCTTAAGAGGTTCCTGTCGTCGAGCCACCAGGCTAGGTCCTGCCTCACCTTCTCTGTGAAGGACACGGGGAAGTAAGGAGGATCTGTCGCCTGTGACCAACTCTCCTTTAGCCTCCACTGAAGAGACCGCAGGTGAAGACGTCCGTGAGGAACTAACTTCTCGAGTGACGACAGGTGGCCGATCACGACTTGCCATTGCTGAGCAGCCTGTTCCTGCCGAGACAGGAACTGGACGGCTGCCTCCCTGAATTTGCTGATCCGCAAGTCTGCGGGAAAGACTTGCCCTGCTACTGTGTCGATCAGCATACCCAGGTACTTCATCTTCTGCTTGGGTTCGAGATCGGACTTCTCGTAGTTTACCACGATCCCCAGATCGCGACAAAACTTGAGGAGTCGATCCCTGTCCTGCAGCAACTGCGAGCGAGAGCTCGCCAGGACGAGCCAATCGTCGAGATACCTCAAAAGACGTATCCCGTGTGAGTGGACCCAAGCAGACACCAGAGTGAACACTCGTGTGAACACCTGTGGGGCGGTTGACAGACCGAAGCCAAGTGCCCTGAATTGGTACACCGTCCCGTCGAAGATGAAGCGGAGGTACTTTCTGGAGGACTGATGGATGGGTATTTGAAAATACGCATCCTTCAAGTCCACTGAAAGCATGAAATCGTTCTCCCTGATGGAGTCGAGCGCAGATCGTGCCGTCTCCATCTTGAACCGAGTCTGGCGAACGAAACGGTTCAGGGGAGAGAGATCTATCACCGGTTGCCAGCCCCCCGATGCCTTCACCAGGAAAAGGCGGCTGTAAAAGCCCGGTGACTGATCCTCTACGATTTCCACAGCTCGTTTGGTCAGCATGGTCTTGATCTCCTGTCGAAGAGCGTTGTCTTTTGATGATCCCCGGACATAGGTTTGTAGATGGACCAGATTGGAGATGAGGGGTGGCCGAGATTCGAAGGGTAGTAGATATCCCTCCCGAAGGACGTCTACTATCCAGGTCTCGGCGCCAGTAAAAGCTTGCCAAGATCTCCCAAGTTGCCCCAATGGCTCGCCAGGCACCCCCCCACTTCCGGCAGCAGGTGAGGGGGAACGCCGTCCCTAGCGTTTCCCACCTCGCTTTGACTTCTTCCCAACGCCTCCTCGGGGAAAGGAGGTCTGGGAGGAGGGCTGATGACGGCCCCTCTTCCTTATACCAGAAGTCGAAGCGCAGGAGGTCTTCCACGGGGCCTTAGAACGGGGTTCAACTGGTTCTTAGCAGCCTTGAGGAGCGCTAGCTTAAACTCTTAGGCTTTAGCCGCAGTAGCTCAGTTGCCCAGAAACAATGATATTGGGCATGATACAATAAAGTTTTATACTACTTACCTGACAGATAATATCCTTAGCATAGACTCCCGGTCGTCCCCGACAGAATTCTTATTTTGCGGCACCTCGGCTAACCGGTAAGGGTCTGGTGATCTACCGCCTGCCCTGGGTGGCAGGACTAGGAACCATTCCCGTTTCTATCAGATTTCTTCTCTTCCACCTGTCTCCTGCGGGGAGCTGGGTGGGCCATTAATCGTATATCTGTCAGGTAAGTATGTATAAAACTTTATTGTTATCATGACAATATCATTTTTTATACATTCAACTTCCCTGCCAGATATATACTTAGCTGATTAGCACCCATTGGTGGTGGAGTAAGAGACAGCTAACTACTCGAAATAGACAGGTAAACAACAATATGTTTGTAGTATTAATAAGCCTTGGTTCCTACCTGATTAGGCGGAAGACTTCGTGGCTATTACCCAGGAGTCTGCTTCGCCTCAAGAGCCTCAGCGAGATATTGATCTATGGCTAAGAGTTCTTGTGGGTCTGCCAATGGGGTCTTATCCACTTACCTCGGCAGAGCCTTAAAGGCCTTTGTCATTGGGTGCTATTCCACTAACATGGACAATACACCTTGTTCAAGGAGCACAACACCGATCCCGATCACCTGATCCTAACATCCATGTTAGTTCTAAGATTGCAAGGAGTTATCCCCAAACTCCCTACAAACAACCAATAACTCGAAACATAAATACACGTACATTTATAACAAAACACAAAAAAAAATTTGTTACCTCCCTACTAGCCATACATACCCCTGGTCCCCTACCAGCAATGACACCAGCCGCCCGTGCGACATCAGTACGCTTGCTAATAGGAAACCAAGCACATATCTGACAAGAGGGTTTATGTACATTTAAGATAAAATATTTAAGGATCAGTCTTTGCTCCAAGTCCCAGAACTGTATCTGCTGATACAAATGGACCGAGAGAGAAGCATTTCTCATAGGTCACTTTCACATCCTTCAGGTAATGAGACGCAAAAACTGAATTGCATCTCCAATATGTAGTCTCAATGATATTCCTGAGAGACATATTCTTTTGAAGCGCCAGCAACGTTGCTACTGCCCTTACCTCATGAGTCTTAACCTTTAGAAGACCGAAGGATTCATCCGGGCAGTTCTTGTGCGCATCAGTAATCACGCTTCTCACAAGAAGGCTAAGGCGTTTTTGTTTTAGATGAGTCTTTTGGGGTTCTTCACAGCACCCCAGACCTTGTTGACAGCCTCCCATCTGCTTCTCTCTCTAAAATAAAAATTTAAAGGAGCTCTAACCGGACAGAGAGACCTCTCTATCTCTCTGCCTACGAGGTTAGATAGGCCTTTTACCTCAAAGCTCCTGGGCCAAGGTTTTGATGGGTTTTCATTTTTCGCCAGAAATAATGTCTGGAACAAACAGATAGCCGCATCTCCTTTAAACCCCACTTTGGAGTCCAGAGCGTGCAATTCGCTCGTCCTCTTGGCCGTCGCGAGAGACAACAGGAATAAACATTTCCTAGTGACGTCGCGGAAGGAAGCCAGATGTAGAGGTTTGAATTTGTCCGAGGCACGGAATTTCAGGACCACGTCCAGATTCCAGCTAAGGTTTGTTCTTCGGGAGGACCCTTGATTTCGAAGTCTCGAAGGACCGAATCAAATCGTGGAGATCCTTGTTCTCTGCAATCTCTAGCCCTCGATTCCTGAATACTGAAGACAGCATACTTCTGTATCCTTTGATTGTAGACACAGAAAGGTGCGATTCCTCTCTAAGAAAAAGGAGGAAATCGGCAATGTTAACTATAGAGGTACTGGAGGAGGACAGCTTCTTATACTTACACCATCTCCTAAAGACTTCCCACTTCGATTGGTATACTCTTCTCGTTGAAGATCTGCGGGCTCTAGCGATAGCGCCTGCAGCCTTGCGAGAAAATCCCCTCGCTCTGACGAGTCTTTCGATAGTCGAAAGGCAGTCAGAGCGAGACCGGGGAGGTTGTGATGAAACCTCTCGAAGTGGGGTTGTCTGAGTAGATCTGTTCTGCTTGGCAGAGACCTAGGGAAGTCCACTATCCACTCCAGTACCTCCGTGAACCATTCTTGGGCTGGCCAAAATGGGGCTATGAGGGTCAACTTCGTGCCCTTTGAAGCCACGAATTTCCTGAGTACTTCCCCCAGGATCTTGAATGGGGGAAAGGCGTAGGCGTCTAGGCCCGACCAATCCAGGAGAAACGCGTCGATTGCAAAGGCTCTTGGATCTTCTACTAGAGAAGGAACGTAGCAAATAGGTCTATGTGAGGCCTCCCCCACAGAGACCACAGACTTCAACACACTTCTGCGTGTATTGTCCACTCTGTGGGGAGGACCTGATTCCCTCCTGTTAGCCTGCTGCTCTACATTTCTTATCCTTGCACAAATCTTGTGAGGAGAGTTTATACCTCCCTTTCCTCTGTCCAGGTTAACAGATCTTTTGTTAGCTGATAGAGTGAGAATGAATGAGTCCCTCCTTGCTTGCGTATGTAAGCCAGAGCCGTGGTGTTGTCCGAGTTTATCTGAACCACCCCGCCTCTGACTACCTCCTCGAAGAATCTTAAGGCCAGGTGTATGGCTACTAGTTCTTTGCAAGTGATGTGCCAGGACACCTGCTCCTTTGTCCAGGTGCCTGACACCTCCCTTGCTCCTAGTGTCGCTCCCCATCCCGACTCCGAAGCGTCGGAAAATAACACTTGGTTGGGGTTCTGCAGGGCAAGTGACACGCCTTCGTTCTTCTTTAGAGGAAGGATCCACCACTTTAAGTGATTCTTCACCTCCTTTGGAATCGGGAAAGAGTCTGAGAGTTGCCCCGTCTTCCAACTCCAAACCTTTTTCAGGAAAAACTGAAGAGGGCGAAGGTGAAGCCTCCCCAGAGAGAAGAACTTTTCAGCGAAGGACAGAGTCCCTAAAAGGCTCAAATACTCCCTCGCTGAACTGTGCTCTCTCTCTAAGAAGCTCGAGATTCTTGACAATCCTCGAGTGATTCTCTCTTGCGAAGGAAATACCCGAAAACCCCGAGAATCCATCTGAATCCCCAGATAGACCAAGTTCTGGCTGGGGATCAGTTGCGACTTCTCGAGGTTTACGAGTAATCCCAGAGATTGTATCATATTCCGTGTTATCATCAGGTCCTCCAAGAACTGGTTCTCTGACTTGGCCCTGATCAGCCAGTCGTCTAAGTAGAGGGAGATGTTTATTCCCTCTAGGTGAAGCCATCTTGCTACATTCGCCATCAGGTTGGTGAAGACCTGTGGAGCTGTAGACAGGCCGAAACACAGAGCCCTGAATTGAAAAATCTTGCCCCCTATCATAAACCGAAGATATTTCTTTGACGAGTGGTGAATGGGAATGTGGAAATATGCATCTTGTAAGCCAAGAGAGACCATCCAATCTCCTGGACGTAGTGCTGACATCACCGAGGCGGATGTTTCCATTCGGAACTTCTTCTTCTGAACAAAACGGTTCAGTGCGCTTACGTCCAATACTGGTCTCCACCCCCCCGATGCCTTTGGTACTAGGAAAAGGCGATTGTAAAATCCCGGGGAGAGTGGATCCTGTACAAGTTCGATGGCCTCCTTTTCCCACATTTGATCCACCATTTGAAGGAAAGTATTTTTCATTACAGGGTCTCTGTACCTCGCTGACAGTTCCCGAGGAGTAGAGGTTAGGGGAGGACTGTCTTCGAAGGGGATGATGTATCCCTTCTTTAGAACTGAAACTGACCAAGAGTCGGCTCCTCTCTGCACCCAGGCTCCTGCAAAGTTCAGGAGTCTGGCGCCTACTGGTGCTTGGAGGATCATCAAGTCACTTTCCTTTCTTGAAGGGCCTGAAGGAAGACCTTCCTCTCTTATCAGAGCTCTTCTTTCTGGAAGGGGGACGAGCCGTTGCACCTCCACGAAAGGGCTGCTGAGGAGGACGAGAGTCCTTCTTACTCGTACACACTACAGGGCGACTCTTCTTCGAAGTCTGAACAAGGAGGTCTTGTGTCACCTTCTCAGTTAGTGAGCGAGATATATCTTTCACCAACTGAGAAGGAAACAGATGATCTGACAGAGGGGCGAACAATAACGCGGTCCTCTGACTAGGAGAAACAGCTTTTGACAAAAGGGATCCATAAACTGATCTCTTTTTCAGCAAACCAGCTCCAAATAGGGAAGAAACCTCTCCCGAACCGTCTTGTACCGCCTTGTCCATGCATGCCAGGACGCTATGGAGAATTTCTGGGTTCTTAAGAAACTCCGAGTCCTGAGACTTCTTAGCTAGAACTCCGAGAGACCAATCCAGAAAATTGAACACTTCTAAAATGATGAACAGTCCTTTAAGAAAGTGGTTCAATTCTGAAATGCTCCATGTAGATCTGGCCGACCCTAAAGAGTGTCGTCTGGAGGCATCAACCAGATTAGCGAAGTCCGCGTCTGCCGATGCAGGAAGAGAAAGACCTATAGTCTCTCCTGTCCCGTACCAAATACCTCTCTTTCCAAGGAGTTTGGAAGGAGGCATGCAGAACACTGTTTTGCTCAACTCTTTCTTAGTGCCCATCCATGAATCCAAAGACTGGAGGGCCTTCTTCATCGAAATCGCTGGTTTCATTTTCAGGAAAGCAGAGGACTTTACTGTAGCAGTACTCGAAAAGAGCGAACGAGGAGAAGGAGGAGCGGCTGGACTAAGAGAGTCTCCATACTCTTGCAGTAATAAGGAGGCTAATGTCTTATAGTTCAAGAGCCCCTCATTTTTAGGGAGCTCGTCTTCAGACACCTCTTCTAAAACCCAATCAGAAGAGGGAGAACGTTCTCGTTTGGAGGAAGAGTCTTTCCAAGACCTCCTACGATCCGAAGGAGAGGTGCTTCTGTCTGGAGAAGAGTCATCAATTTCGGATACGAGTCTTGTCGAATCTTGCCTCATGGAAGAATTCCGACTCCTGCCTCCTGGCTCCTGACTCCTGACTCCTGACTCCTGCCTCCTGACTCCTGCCTCCTGACTCCTGCCTCCTGACTCCTGGCTCCTGCCTCCTGGCTCCTGACTCTTGCCTCCTGGGTGACTCCTCACTCCTGGCTCTTGGCTCCTGCCTCCTGGGTGACTCCTCACTCCTGGCTCTTGGCTCCTGCCTCCTGGGTGACTCTTCACTCCTGGCTGGCGCCAGACGCCTGATCGGCTCCTCGCACCTGGTAGGAGTCTTGCGCTTGGTTGACTCCTCACTCCTGGAAGGTGCCGTACGTCCGAACGACTCTTCACTCCTAGTAGGAGCCATACGTTTGGTTGGCTCCTCACTCTTGCTAGAAACCTCACTTCTACTAGGAGCCTCGATCCTGGCGGCAGGTACCTCCACACGTCTGGAGGACCTCTTGATGGGAAGGGAAGTGTCTTTCCTTCGAGGAGGCTCCTTTGAAAGAACTCCTACCAAAGACGATATCTGTTCCTGCATGGAAACTAGTAACCTCCTCTTTATCCTCTTCGGGAGGAGGAGAAGGAGGAGGGGAGGAGTCCATGGGCTCCACCTCCTGACTCCTTCTAACTACGGGTGACAATAGGGCTCTTTTTGCCCTCTTAACATCCGAAGGAGACTCCTCAGGGAAGCGTTCCGGGCTCGAGTCAATAGTCGGCACCTTCCAACCCCTCTTCAGTGGTCGCGAGTGATCCGAATCCCTCCAATCGCGTCTAGGAGACGAAGACCCCGACGATGAGAAACACTCACACAGGACGCTTTTGCAATAGCGATCCCTGGCAGTCTGGGGTGTCACAGAGCCTGCCGAAGGGACACCTGATCGGTGGGGATTCTCCACAACCTCCTTACGGCTTTTGACATTCCTTCTCCTCTGGGCATGTGAGCTTGGAAGAGGTCTAGACCTGGGAGCGTTGTGGAGCCGACCAGATGCCCCCTCCACTACACTGGGGACACTCACATCACTGTCCACTGTAATATCACTAGCCTTACCTTGCAGAGCAGCCATTTTGTTTTCCATGATCTTGAAGGCTGCTTTTAGATCTGCAAGTTCTTTTGCCGAATCTACAGGATCTGCAATAGGTGAAGAGGCTGAAAAGGAAGAAGTAGCAATTCTTACAATTGGGGAAGATCCCAAACTAGGAACTAGTTCATTCGATCTAGAACTACTCAAACTTCTAGAAGAAGCTTTCCTCACTCTCTCTCTCTCTCTAACTTCTTCAAATAAGTAGTTAGATTCTTCCATTCTCTCTCACTCAAATTCTCACATTCCTTGCAAGTATTAGTGAAAGAACATTCATACTCCCTGCAACCCTTACATACGGTGTGAGGGTCTACCGAAGCTTTCGGCAACCTCACCTTACAGCCTACATTCACACAACGTCTCACAACCATTCCAGCGTCAGACATTTTAAGAAAAATCCAAAGCAAGACAAAACAGTCCACATAAGCGTATGCCAATCCAACAATCCAGATACGTCACCAAAAGTCGGTCAAGAAGATAAATTGCCGGTGAAAAAAGAAAATCCAGTCAAGAGGAACCAACAACAATGTTGATGGTCCGGGCGACAGAAGAAATCTGATTAGAAAACGGGAATGGTTCCTAGTCCTGCCACCCAGGGCAGGGCGGTAGATCACCTGACCTACCGGTAGCGTGTGCTGCGAAATTTGAATTTCTGTCGGGGACGACGGAGTCTATATTTAAGTATATATCTGGCAGGGAAGTTGAATGTATAAAAATATCATTTTTATACATGCAACTTACCCGGCAGATATATATACTTAGCTGATTGGCACCCTTGGTGGAGGGTAAGAGACAGCTAAATACACACAAAAAATTAAAAATAATAACGGGAAACAACAATTGTTGTAGGATATCAATCCTTGGTTCTTACCTGTCTGGGCAGAAGATTTCATGATTACTGTCATTTAGTCTGCATGCCTCAAGAGCTTCAGCGAGGTAAAGACCTATAACTGAATAGCCGTTCTGGATCATGTCAATGGGGGCTAGCCCGCTTACGCGACAGAGCCTGCATGGATCGTGCCAATGGGGGCTTAACCGCTTACATGGCAGAGCCTGACCTGTATCTTATCAATGGGGGCTAGTCCTCTTGCATGACAGAGCTTTAGGTTTTACATAATGCACAACGAGGAGAACACAAGTTAATCCCGACCACCTGACCCTCCTAACCATGTTAAATCTAGGAATTGAAAGGGGTTATTCCTATACCCTCTTCCAATCAACCATAAAAACCAAACACCATAATGCTAAAATTACATTAACTAACCTAATTAGGATTAACCTCAGCTCCTCCACCCAGCACTAAATCCACGGAAACGTATGCTCCCAGTGAAAATGATATTGTTAGAATACAATAAAGTTTTGTACATACTTACCCGGCAGATATATACTTAGCTTATGTCTCTGACGTCCGACAGAAATTCGAATTTCGCGGCACACGCTGCAGGTAGGTCAGGTGATCTACTCCCCTGCCGCTGGGTGGCAGGAATAGGAACCATTCCCGTTCTAGAACCAGATTTTCTCTTCCACCTGTCTCCTGAGGGGAGGCTGGGTGGGCCATTCATCGTATATATCTGCTGGGTAAGTATGTACAAAACTTTATTGTATTCTAACAATATCATTTTTGTACATGCAAGTTCCCCGGCAGATATATACTTAGCTGATTGACACCCTTGGTGGTGGGTAAGAGACAACTATTTACTGAATAGACAGGTAAACAACATACGTTGTAGGTAATAAATAAATAAAACCTTGGTTCCTACTTGTTCAGGCGGAAGATTCCATGGCTAATGCCTAGGAATCTGCTTCGCCTCAAAAGCCTCAGCGAGGATGTGACCTATGGCTAAGAGTTCTTGTGGGTCTGTCGATGGGGTCTTATCCATTTACTCGACACAGCCTCTTACATGACAATATGCCTATGCCTAGTGGCATAATTAAGGAGCACAACACCGATCCCGATCACCTGATCCTAACACGAGGGTTAGTGCTTAAGTTGAAAAGAGTTATCCCCAAACTTCTTTCAAACAACCCAAAGAAAAAACACGACGTTAAATAAAATTTAACTCACTAGTTAAGGATCAATATCGGCTCCCTATCCCAGCAATGTATCCGCAGACACGTATCAACCAAGAGAGAAGGATCTCTCGTAGGTTATCTTGACATCCTTCGGATATGGGAAGTCAACACAGAGTTGCATCTCCCGTATGTGACAGCTAATATGTCCTTATGACATATTGTTAAGGAAAGAACAAGAATTCGGAAAAGCACGCACTTCATGCGCTTTTAATTCTCAGCTGTTTGAAGGAATCATCAATGCACTTGTCAAGTGCTTAGGAGATCACATTGTCTCAAAGAGGGCCAGGGCATTCTTTGATATAGATCTCTTCTGGGTGAAGCCTGGAGCCTGGCTAGCGCTTCGTGCCTGGCAGGCGCCTAGCACCTGTCTAGCGCCTCGCGCCTGGCTGGAGCCTAGAGCCTGGCTGGAGCCTCGTGCCTGGCTGGCGCCTCATTGGCTCCTCCCTCCTGGCTAGCGCCTCGCGCCTGGCTGGAGCCTTGCGCCTGGAGCCTGGCAGAAGACTTCATGATTACTGTCTATGAGTCTGCATGCCTCAAGAGTTTCAGCGAGGTAGGGACCTATGACTGACAAACCCTTCTGGATCATGTCAATGGGGGCTAGCCCGCTTACACGACAGAGCCTTCTCGGATCGTGCCAATGGGGGCTGACCCACTTACATGGCAGAGCCTTACCTGTATCATATCAATGGGGACTAGCCCTCTTACATGACAGAGCTTTAGGTTTCTCTTTACTGGAAGGAGCCTTGCGCCAGGATGGGTCCTCAATCCTGACTGGAGCCTAGCCTTGAAGGAGCCTGGCTGGCTTCTAGAGCCTGGCTTGGCTCCTCCACACTTGCTGGAGCTTCGAGCTTGGAAGAGTCTCTAGGCTGTCTGGCGATGTCCACATCGGACACTCTTATATCTGTCCGATTTGTTCGCCTCTGGCGCATTTGCGTCAGGTTGGAGGCCCGCTCCTTCTCAGTATCCGACCATGACAGAGTTCCTTGGAACTGTCCGCCTCTGGCGTTTTTCGCCTGTACACGTATTGGCATTTGGCGCCTGGCTGGCGCTACATTGTCCGAGAGTCCTGAACAACCACATAGTCTATCAGGAGACTGGAGAAGGGTGGAAGAAATTCTTCCCCTTTGAGCTTTTGGCCCCTGGCAAGGGGAGGTGATTGTAGTCAGCTACATCCAGTAGACGACAGGATATCTAACAATACGAGAGAGAAGAGTCTTCCTCCGAGGAGGATCCTTCGTGAATACTTCCTTTGTTAACGAGATCTCTTCTTACATGTTGATGAGGTTCCTCGTTGCAGAATCTTCCCTATCCTTGCCCGAAGGAAGGGAAGGAGTCTGGAAGTCGAAGGAGACTCCGAGCTGAAATTGGGCGGAACCCTGATTTCTAGCTCTTATTGTATCCTTCTGAATACCTTCTGGGAAGCATTTCGAGCCCTCATCGCACCCCGAAGACTCTGTAGGCAAACGTTTAAACCATCTCTTCTTCTGTAGATGAAAATGTAAGTACCCCTGCCTGGGCAACAAAACTTCTATTGAAAGCGTTTGCGTCAGGAATAGAGGGTTTTAGTTCTTTTGCCAGACATACTATGCTGGCAAGAACCCATTGCCGAGTCTCCATTGAATCTGATGCGAGATTCCAATGCACAAAAAATTCACTTGTCTTCTTGGTCGTTTAGGGCTAAGAGAAACAAAGAATTCCTTCATAAACTTTCTCAAAGAAGTTTGATGAGGAGCAGTTCCATTTTGTTGGAACACGGAATCTGTGGCCACAAAAAGATCCCATTCGAAGTACATGATATCCTACTCTTGTCGTATTGCGGTATCGTATAAGATCCCGAAGATCTTAATCCTCTGTTATCTCTAATTCCCCTTGTAGAGACAGAGTATGGCCTTTTACTGCGTTCTTTGATAGCAGATATATACCTAGGTGATTCTTCCCTCTGAAAGTGAAGAAACCAGAGGTATCGGAAGAGGATAGTTTCCTCATTCCATCTAGCACGATCTGCAGCAATTCTATATCTTAGCCATGACTATTGTCATTTACCTTGAAAAATCCTCTCATTCATGTCCACTTCTGGTCAGTCTGCACGCGGACAGACTCAGAGTGGAGAGGTTTTTCAGGTCTATTTATAATAGATTCTGATAGAATATCCAGATACTCTTGGAAAAGCCTTACGAAACATGCTGTGAGAAGAACGTGACTTCTGTGAATCCAACCTCTCTAAGGCCAAAATGAGGCATTCATCCTCTCTTCCTTTGACGCCCATTTATCTTAACCCTCTTACGCCGATTGGACGTATTAAACGTCGAGTCAAAATGTCTCCCGTATGCCGATTGGACGTATCATACGTCGGCTCAAAAAAGTTTTTTTAAAAATTCGCGGAAAAATACTTATAGGCCTACCAGCCGAAAACTTTTGTATCATGCTCCTTGGGGGATGCTGGGAGTTCACGGATCAAGGCGTTGTTTTGTTTACAATCGCTACGCAGGCGCGCAAGCGCGAATTTCTTTCTTATCACACTAAAAAGTATCAGTGACACATCTCGGAAATTATTTCGTCACTTTGACATAATTTTTGCACCATTTTAAATTATCCTTTACATGAAGTATTATATATGAAAATGTGCGCAATTTCATGTAAAATACAACAAAAAAATACTCATGATTGTAGCTTTTATCAGTTTTGAGATACTTTCATATAAATATCGATAAGTGCAAAAATTTCAACCTTCAGTCAACTTTGACTCTACAGAAATGGTCGAGAAACGCAATTGTAAGCTAAAATTCTTATATTATAGTAATATTCAATCATTTGCCTTCATTTTGCAACAAATTTGACGTCTCTAGCACAATATTTCGATTTATGGAGAATTTATGAAAAAACTTTTTCCTTATGTTCGTGCGATAACTCTTCCGATAAATTTTTTCGTGCGATTGTCCTAATGTTTGCACCCTTTTAAATTTGCCGTTACATAAAGTTTTATATATGGAAATGTGCGCAATTTCATGCACAATACAACAATAAACAACCCATGGTTGTAGCTTTTATCAGTTTCGAAATATTTTCATATAAATAACGTTAAGTGCAAAAATTTCAACTTTCGGTCAACTTTGACTCTACCGAAATGGTCAAAAAACGCAATTGTAGCTAAAACTCTTATATTCTAGTAATATTCAATCATTTACCTTCATTTTTGCAACGACTTGGAAGTCTCTAGCACAATATTTCGATTTATGGTGAATTTATGAAAAAAAAAAAAAAAACATTTTGCCTTACGTTCATGCGTAACTCTTCCGAAAAAATCGAATTTTTTGTGCGATTGTCGAAATGTTTGCACCATTTTAAAATTAGCTGTTACATAAAGTTTTTATATATGAAAATGTGCGCAATTTCATGTAGAATACAACTAAAAATGATTGAAGGTTGTAGCTTTTCTCTTTTTTCGAAATATTTGCATA
>NC_087224.1:7619389-7684389 GCF_015104395.2 Macrobrachium nipponense
CATCGGTAGGGACAGCCAGCGCAGCAACGGCAGGACAGCCAGCGCAGCAACGGCAGGGACAGCCAGCGCAGCAACTGCATGGACAGTCAGCCCAGAATCGGCAGGTACGGCAGGCAGCACCAGGAAAACACAGGAAGTGGAGCAGCAGCCAGCAACATCCTGGTACCGGCGGCAGGTCCAGGGGCGAGCTCTAGGGCAGCGGAAGTGTGGTCGCGGGCAGCGCGGCAACCACGAGCGGCGGCGGCACGCCCCCCTCTCGGTACGGCGAACGGCACTTCACAGCGGCTGTAGGCAAGACTGTTACCACGTGAGGCGAGTACACCAGGTGAGGAGGGACGTCGTCACCTGGAGCGTGGTCACCACTCCATGGGTGACCGCAGTAGGCCCAGACATAGAACCGCAGCCCCTGGACACTAGCACGCCCTGCAAATGGAAGGACGCCCATACCTCACCAAGGTCCACCCTCGTGGCAGTAGCACTGCGGAAATAACAGTAGTAGCGATTAGTGGGGGGGGGGAAGTCCCCTCGCCGCGGGGGGGTGAGCCCTCTCTGAACGAGTGGAAGACCCCGAATACAATTGTACATCGGGCACCGAGCGCCCTCCCCCGCGCTCGACGGATTGGGCGAGGAGAAGAACGCAGATAACCTCCCCCCCCAAGGGGAAGGGCCATCTGTGGGAGCTGAGCGGGGGGGGGAGGGGGTTCTCGTTCCCCACCCCCGCACAGCACCCTATGTACCCAACAATAATAATGAGCCCGAGAGCAATCGTGCCCTCGGCCCGAATGCAAGGGCATAAGGATCAATTCCCTGACTGAGCGGAACTTGAACAACCAAATAAATATTGATGCAATCAATAATAAAAGGAATAAATGAAAAAGAATCTTGCATTACGATTCACTTCACAATGAATAAGGGCTCGGATCGAGCGCATTTTGCGCCCTCCGTACCGAGCGCAAGGGTAAAAGGATCCATTCCCGATTATGAATGGAAACCTTGATCCATAATGAATTGATGCAATCAAAATATATATGAAAATGAAAAAGAATACTGCGCTTGCGATTTCACTTCATACAAATAAAAGGGGAAGGATCAATTCCGGGAATAGCGGAAACATTGATCCAAGTAAACAATGCAATCTCAATAAAATATGAAAATGAAAAAGAACTGCACTTGCGATTTCACTTCATTCAAATAGAAAGGGGAAAGGATCAATTTCCGGGTAAGCTCGGAAACTGATCCAAAATGAGTATTGCTACAATCAAAATAAATATATGAAAATGAAAAGAATACTGTACTTGCGATTCCACTTCCATACAGAATAAGTTTTCGTGCCAAGCGCACTCGCATCGGCAACGGTATAACAGGTCAAAAAAATATAAATGAAAAGAGCACTTACTTACGATTTTCATCTACACATTTCCAACCAAAATATACGCTCGGAGCGAGCGCTCTCCCGCCCTCGGCACCGAGCATACACAATACGAGGATCATTCCTGGGAAAATGAATTCCCGCACTTACGCCCTTCAGTCCCGGCACTCGGGTAATCGGAGGGCGTGGTGAAACCAAGATCCTTTAATTCACAATTGAATTCAATGGAAATAAATATGAATGATTGTACTTACAATTCAGTTTTCACTAGATAAATAGAAAAAGAAAAAAAAAAACACAACCATGCGAAGCAACAACGATGAAGCGGGCAGAGAGCGATGATACACTCCACACGCCAGCAGGCCGAAAGCAAAAGTGGTTTGTTTACCTCCCAGTCGCGCACGGCGCCTGTCGGACAAGCAGTTAACTACCGAACCCCTTGTTCGAAAGCTTACGACCTATCCAGCTGCCGCTAGTACCTTCCTATTGTAAAAGGACCGAAGGTTTGTATACCGTGTCGGAACAAATATCTTTTATAGAAAAGCCAATCCAAAATAAAAAAACGGTCCACTATCGCGCATGCCAATTCAACAATCCAATTCAATACCAAAAAAACCAATCAGATACTTAAAAGCGAGTCAAATTCCAAAAATCCTGAGCAGAGGTCTGTAAACAGTTGTTTACCGACCGGCGACAGAAAAAAATATGAATAGAAAATGGGAATGGTTCCTGATATCCGCCTCCCAGCGGCGGGAATGGGTACTACCACCTGGCCGCCCACTGCGTGTGCCGCGAGTTTTGAAATTCTGTCGGACTTCAGAAAATACAGCTATATATATATCTGTCAGGTAAGTGGCATGAACAAACTTCTATTTAGAGGGCGCGAGTCCTTCCGAAAGCTCCAACCCCTGCATGGGGAGGACGCTTCGGAGGACGAGAAGCAATCTTTCAGGATTCGTGCACGCGCACGCACTTTGGCAGTCTGGGGATTTTCATCAGAAACTGCCGAAGGCACGCCAGATCGTGGGGGTTCCTTGTAACCCTCCTTAGGCTTTCGACATGCTCCCTCCCCGGGTCCTGGGAGTCAAGCAGAGGTCCCGGCCTAGAGGCGAAACGAGGCCGATCTGACGCACCCTCCACTACACAAGGGGTATCACTGCACTTCTGCACTTCACTTTTACTCTCTCAAAGCAAGCACTTTCGATTCTAAGTTACGAATCGAAAGAGTATCAGAGAAAGGGCATTCCTCTACAGACACTGCTTAGGGCCCGAAAGGCAACACTGCAGGGTTAGGAGTAACAATTACAGAAGTAGCACTTCACAGCAATGAAGGAGAGCGAGCACCTCTCGTAGACATATTCATAGCCCGTAGCCATACTAGGGAGGGTTAAAGGCAAAATCAAGTCTACCCAGGAATGTTAGCATGTTCAACTACCCTTACTTTTGTTACTGATTAATTGCGTACATACGAATCATAATCATTACGTCTTCCTTACGGAATAGCGAGAAAGTCTCACACTCCTTACATACAAATCTCAACAAGAGCAGACCCATAGCCCTCGTGCATACCAAGTGCGGATCTAACCGAAGCTTTCGGTAGCCACACCCTATCTTTGCAGACAAACCCCGTCTGAAACTAGCCTAACTAGATTCGATATTTTATGCAAAAATGAATCAAATTCAAATCAATTTAAGATAGCGTATGCCTAGCCACAAATCCAGTAAATAAATCAAAAAGACAATTAGGATACTTAGCGGCAATGAAGTTTCCAAAATCCTAAGACGGAGGTACTGAAAACAGGTGTTTTCAGCACCGGCGACAGAAAAATTATGAATAGAAAATGGGAATGGTTCCTGATACCCGCCTCCCAGCGGCGGGAATGGGTACTAACCACCTGGCCGACCACTGCGTGTGTCGGAAGTTTTTAAAATTCTGTCGGACTTCAGAAAATACAGCTATATATATATCTGACAGGTAAGTTTCATGAACAAACAGTTGTTTACCGACCGGCGACAGAAAAAATATGAATAGAAAATGGGAATGGTTCCTGATATCCGCCTCCCAGCGGCGGGAATGGGTACTACCACCTGGCCGCCCACTGCGTGTGCCGCGAGTTTTGAAATTCTGTCGGACTTCAGAAAATACAGCTATATATATATCTGTCAGGTAAGTGGCATGAACAAAACTTGGGTTATAAAAACTTGATTGACAACTAAACAGCATGTCTACTATGGGCTTCAGAGACAGTGCAAGCACGTTTTTGGACAATACCTATTTCTGTAAGGAACACTCGTAACAGAACGAGATTTTGCTATAGTGCCTTACACCCAGTGCCGTAATTTATAAGGATCGTGATCACTAATCGTAAAGAATAACGACACTTGTCCTTGTACCAAGACAAAAACTCCATTATGCAGAAATGGATATGAACACGCGTAAAAAGCTCCACCTACCGCCCCCCCCCCTTCCATCACCACCCCTTTCCTTCTCTGTTCCTGTGCCTTCCTTTTTTTTTCTCTCTCTCTCTCTCTCTGTTGCCATTCGGTTTGTGTTGACCCTCCAAACTGGGTATAAGATTATACACAAAACGTTGAAATTGGTGAAATTAGGCTATGTATTGGAAGTATATATGCATGAATATTAAAGCAATTTTATCATTATTGCATTACTATGACAACTAGAAGTCATGGAAACAGTTTATAATAATGAAACGGCGTATGTGTGAAGCCTCCACTAATGTGGCAACGATGATTTTGCCATTCTTAGCATGCAAACATTAAAGGTTACATTTATTTCTGGCATACGATTATTAAAGAAATTCAAAATACTAATATAGACTGAAATCAATGAAAAGTGCAAGCACAAACAAAAAAGAAAAAAAATATAGGTATATAATTCAGTTATCCGTAGTCGTTCCTCTATGCACGTATCCGTAATCGTTCCTCTATGGTTTTCGGCAGCCAGATGTACGAAAACGTTAGAAACATTTAATTGTATCTACTTTAGAAATATCTGTAATTCTTCGGGGTAATTTGGTTGCAAAAAAGGCATAATATACATGAATTAAATCAAAATTTTAAATAAAGTAAATTTAAACTAAATAACGAGTAAAGTAAACAATTTATGGAATAAAACTTTGCAGTTTCGTCGTCTGTCGTCGTCTGCTGTTCGTAACTGTTTGTGGCGCGCGCGCTTAGAAACCAGGAACAGCAACGGGTTTAAAGTGCAATGTGGAGTGAACTGAGACCAAATTGTGTATAATAACAATCAAATAAGCACTGTGGAGTTTCAGTTGCGATGGCAGTAAGGATAAAAACCACCGATTACAAGGTAAGAATGAATTCAGTTCAAACCATAACCCCGGGAATAACAAGTTTCATACTTTCACTAATATAGGCAACAAAATGTTGTTTTATTGTGCTGATTACAACTGCAATCTTGAGTAAGATCAATAAACGTTACATATATACGCTAACATTGTTCAAATGAGTGCTGGGAAGGCTGGGGAAAGATGGTGGCCGTCACTGATCAGAACCTTCCATGCAAAACGTAGCCGCCATATTGGAGTTCAAATCTGCCTTGAAAACATATTTTACGAAGAGCTCACATGCTTATTTTAGTTCGTATGGGGCTTTCATATATCACATTATGTTGACGAAACTTCAGTCTTTTAAATGGTATGCTTAGAGTTGCAATTGTATTCTTGTTTCATCAATTAAATATCGAGTGAATAAGACCCGTCCACCGTGATGAGGGTTGGCCTGCCGTGGTGTTTTACCCTATGTTAGCACTGTGCATGGCTAGACATTAACCTTTGTTTAATTTTAAAATATGACCTTAATTTCTAACTTTGGAGAAAATACTTCGAAAGGATAGTAGAGGGTAGATCTAGGGTACTTTATCCGCAGCGGCCTAGACTATGGCAGTTGCAGTTTTTCTATGCAGTTTTACCTACTGAACCAGAATTTCAAGTACTAATATTTATTTGGACGACTGTAATTAACCCCCCAGGGGCCAGTACTAAACACGGTGAAATACATTGGACGCCCCAATCCCTAGTGGATGTCGTATCCGCGGTTAAATTCCTTGCAGTCCGTGCGGACTGCTTCTGTAGAAATACCTAATAGAGGTCTCAAGCTGTTGCTCTAACCACCTATGACTCGGGACTGGTGGCCATCTCCGGTGTCAGGACATGATAAAGTACTGTTTCGAATGGTGGATCCATACGTGGTGAAAATGACAATTTGTCCAAATTGCATTTTTCCTACTATACAAACCTGAGGTCCTTTTACAATAGGAAGATACTAGCGGCAGCTGGATAGGTCGTAAGCTTTCGAACAAGGGGTTCGGTAGTTAACTGCTTGTCCCGACAGGCGCGCGCTGTCGCGACTGGGTAGGTAAACAAAATCACTTTTGCTTTGGCCCAAGCAAAAACTGCAGAGTGTGGGGTGGGCATGAGGTGGGGCTATGTGTAAAAGGACCTCAGGTTTGTATAGTTAGGAAAAATGCAATTTTGGACAAATTGTCATTTGTTCCGACACGGCATACAACCTTCGGTCCTTTTACAATAGGAAGACTCACTTCTTGGTGGGTGGAATCTGAGTCTTTTGTGAACAGACTGGTGTTCGCCCTACCTTGGAAGCCTCCCTGGTCGTAAGAGCGAGGGAGGGATCCAAGCCTCTGTCCGATTGATCGTGTGCACGCAGGATCAATGGTCCAGACCTCTGACCGAGTACTAAGAGAGGGGCATGCGCATCTCTTAGTACCAGCAATGCAAGAACTTGTTCCTGTACAGGAGCAAATATAAAGTCATGGGTTTGACTCTTGTAGGCATCCACTTCCCCCCCTTGTAGAAGAAGTGGTGGATATTCTGCTCCTATCCCTAGTGAAAGGGATAGGATGGGCTTCTGTCATATAGCTCACCTGCATCTCGTCCTCATCCAGCGTAGTGACGACCATGGCCCTCTGCCCCACAGGTAGAGGGGAAGGAAAAGATGGGAAGAGAGAGCCAGTCACTCATCACTCACACATCCATCCACACAGTCACACCAGGACTCGATGCTGTTCAGCCTGCGAGGGTCTGGGTTAGCTACACAACTTGTTGAGCAGCCACCACGGGGTCCCAGGAAAAGGTATCCAAGGACCTGTGGGCAATATCCCGAAGGTAGAAGGACGTAAAGGTAGTCTGGTTAGGACCAGACCCCCTGCCTTCAGGACCTGCGCCACGGAGAAGTTCTTGCGAAACGCCAACGAGGGGCCAATACTTCTGACTTCGTGAGCTCTCGGACGGGACGTAACGGATGTCGTCACTACCATCAGCCTCATACGCCCTCCTGATGACCTCACGAGCCAGAATGAAAGAGTGTTCTTGGATACTTCTTTCTTGGTGACCCCGGTGCTAAGAACGAAGAGGCGTCGACACTCAGGCCTGAGGTGTCGAGTTCTCTTCAGATAGCGCCGTAGCGCCCTCACAGGACGAGGCAGCATCTCATCCGCATCATTATCGGTGAAGTCCAATAGGGAGGGAATCGTGAATGACTCGAACCTGTCATCAGGGACTGACGGTTTTCTGAGTCTTCGCAACGAAGTTTCGGGACGAAATCGAGCGTCACGGATCCCCATCCCCTGGAGTGTCGTACATCATAGGAAAGACCATGAAGTTCCCTACTCTCTTCGCCGATGCCAGGGCCAGCAAGAAGAGGGTCTTGAGGGTCAGATCCCTGTCTGACGACTCTCGGAGTGGCTCGAACGGTGTTCGAGTCAGACTCCTAAGGACGAGAGTCACGTCCACGCAGGGGGGCCTGAGTTCCCTGGGTGGTGGCAAGACCTCTCGAAGCTCCTCATCAGCAAGGAGATCTCGAACGAGTTCGAGATGTCCAGCCCCCCTCAGTTTCAGGACGAGCGCCAAGGCGGCTCTGTATCCTTTAACTGTGGGGACTGAAAGGAGCTTCTCATCGGCGAAGAAACACGAGGAAATCCGCTACCTGCTGAAGAGTGGCTCTGAGAGGAGATAGACCCCGTCTACGACACCAACCACAGAAGACGGCCCACTTCCCCTGGTACACAGCTGCAGAGGACTGACGGACGTTTCCAGCCATCTCTGTTGCTGCGCTACGAGAAAAGCCTCTCGTTCGCAAGAGATGGTGGATAACAGCCAGCCGTGAAGACGTAGGGACTGGACTGCTCGGTGGTACCAGCTCGACGTGTGGCTGGGCGAGAAGGTTGTGCCAAGGGGGAATCTCTCTCGGTTCTCCTGCGAGAAGAGCCAGCAGGTCCGGATACCAAATGGCCTGTGGCCATTTGGGAGCCACCAGGATCATCCTGAGATTCGGGGTGACCAGCGCTCGACTGATCACCTTGCGAATCAGGCTGAACGGGGGGGAAAGGCATAGGCGAAGAGGTTGTCCCACGGGTGTTGAAGAGCGTCCTCTGCAGCTGCCCATGGGTCCGGCACGGCCGAGAAGAACACCTGGAGCTTCCTGTTGTGCCGGGTGGCGAACAGATCCACGACTGGTAGCCCCCACAGTCGAAGAGCCTTTCCGCCACGTCCTGGTGTAGAGACCATTCGGTCCCTATCACCTGATCCCGACGGCTGAGCGTGTCTGCTACCTACATTCCTCTTCCCTGGAATGTAGCGTGCCGACAGCTCTATTGATTGTGCCTGAGCTTTCATCATTCGTGCACCTGCCGAGTCAACTGGTACAACGGGAGACACTAGGCCCCCCTGTTTGTTGACGTAGGCCACCACCGTGGTGTTGTCGCACATCAACACCACTGGAGTGTCCCATCAAGCGGTCCTGAAACTCTTGAGAGCGAAGGAACGCTGCCTTGAGTTCCAGTACATTGATGTGAAGGTGCTTGTCGTTCTCGCCCCACACTCCTGAAGTCAGCAACTCCTCCAGGTGTGCGCCCCATCCCTCGGTCGATGCGTCTGAGAACAGCTGCAATGTCCGGGGGGAGTGCTCAGAGGCACTCCTCTTAAGAGGTTCCTGTCGTCGAGCCACCAGGCTAGGTCCTGCCTCACCTCCTGTGTCAGTGACACTGGAAAGCTTGGGATCCGTCGCCTGTGACCAACTCTCCTTTAGTCTCCATTAAGAGACCGCAGGTGAAGACGCCCGTGAGGGACTAACTTCTCGAGTGACGACAGGTGTCCGATCACGACTTGCCATCGCTGAGCTACCTGTTCCTGCCGAGACAGGAACTGGTTGGCTGCCTCTCTGAATCTGCTGATCCGCGAGTCTGCGGGAAGACTCGCCCTGCTACCGTGTCGATCAGCATACCCAGGTACTTCATCCTCTGCTTGGGCTCGAGATCGGACTTCTCGAAGTTCACAACGATCCCCAGATCGCGACAGAACTCGAGCAGTCGATCCCTGTCCTGTAGCAACTGCGAGCGGGAGCTCGCCAGGACTAACCAATCGTCGAGATACCTCATCAGACGTATCCCGTGCGAATGGGCCCAAGCAGACACCAGAGTGAACACTCGCGTGAACACCTGTGGGGCGGTTGAGAGACCGAAGCACAGTGCCCTGAACTGGTACACCGTCCCGTCGAGGATGAAGCGAGGTACTTTCTGGAGGACTGATGAATGGGTATTTGGAAATACGCATCCTTCAAGTCCACTGAAAGCATGAAATCGTTCTCCCTGATGGAGTCGAGCACTGAGCGTGCCGTCTCCATCGTGAACCGGGTCTGGCGAACGAACCTGGTTCGGGGAGAGAGATCTATCACCGGGCGCCAGCCTCCCGTAGACTTTTCCACCAGGAAAGAGTCGACTGTAAAAGCCCGGTGACTGATCCGTGACGATCTCTACAGCTCTCTTGCTCAGCATGGTCTTGATCTCCTGTCTGAGTGCTACGTCCTTCGGTGACCCGTGGACGTACGACTGCTGTTGGAACCGGGTTGGAGGTGAGGGGTGGCCGAGATTCGAAGGGTAATAGATATCCCTCCCGAAGGACATCTACAATCCAGGTCTCGGCGCCGTAGCGCTGCCAAGTTGCCCAATGGCTGGCCAGGCACCCCCCCACTTCCGGCAGCAGGTAGGGGGGGAACGCCGTCCCTAGCGTTTCCCCCTTTCTTCGACTTCTTCCCAGAGCCTCCACGGGATGAGGAGGGCTGGGAGGAGGGCTGGTTACGGCCCCCCTTGCCAGAAGTCGAAGAAGACAGAGTCATTCCTCGGGGCTTCGGACGCAGCAACCGTCTTAGCAGCCGAGGAAGCGCTAGCCGAGCTCTTAGACTTGGCCGCAGTCCGAGGCTGCCCAGAAGCCTTCGAGACTGCCTGGTGAACCAGACGGTCACTGTCCTCAGTGCGCCGTCTGTCCACCGCAGCGTCCACCATCTCTCCTGGGAAGAGAGACGTGGAACTCCGTAAAGGTCCGTTTCGAAGTCCCAATGCCGCTTCACGCCCGGCCGCCCTGGAAACCCGAGTAAGGACAGCGTCCCTTCGTCGGAGAACCAGGTTGGCCCACAGGTTCACCGTCTGGTGGGGCAAGGAAGAGATGGCTCTTCCCCCAGACTGGCAAAGTCCTCCTGAAGGCCGAGTCATCTTCGGGAGAAATTCCCCCAGAGTTGGCTGCGACCTTAGATACTGTGAGGGACCACAGATCTAGCCAGGAGACGGCCTGGAAAGCTGCCATGGCGGTAGATTCCAGGCCTAGTGCCTCTTGCTGCGAGAACCACAGGTTCTCGGACAGGAGCTGTTGCAGAGACACACCCGGAGTCAGCCTCGCTAACTCCGGGTTCACCTGTTTGGGCGGCATCGGATCTTCAGATGGCACGTAAAACCGCCGATGTCGTAGCAGAGGAGGTGGAAGTAGCTTGCTAGACCTGCCAGACTTCAGTGAACCGTCCTGTCCAGAGACAAGCGATTCAACTTGGTCCAGCACTGAGTCAGCCAGCTCTGACCGCGGCAAACCCACCGTCGGTCTGGGTTTCCCTCTTCGGGCCCCAGAACGACTCGAGCCGGGACGTGGGCTCGGATGGTGGGAGCGGCGATCCTTCCCCGAGGTCGTTGTGCTGACGAAGTCAGCGCAATAACCTCGGCAAAGTTCCTCTGGATCTCAGGAGGTGACTGCATCCTGTGGAGTCGGACCGTCCAGTCCCTCAAACAGGCACCTCCCGAGACCCTGAGACCCTCCTCCCTCAAGGAGAGGAGCAGCGACAGCCCCCTCTCGGTCTCCTCCAAACCACCTGTGCGTAAGACCTGGCTGGTCCTAGAACCGAGCCTGGTACGTACGACGACGTGGCGGGATCCTGAAGGGCGCACCCTTCACGATCACTCCTCAATACCTCGCCCGTCCCGGTGTAACCCGAGGAGGTTGAAGGTATGGGAGAGGCAGACCTGACGCTCTCTCCTCGCTCACTGGCAGAACCAGCGGGCTTGGAGGACTGCAGGCGATCGTCAACCCGCGGTGGCGATCGAGCTGCAGACCTAGTCGCCGCCGTCTCGCTGTGGAGAACGGCTGACCGAGAACAGCGGCCCCGGTCTCGTGTGTCAGAGGAGCTGGTGCTGGTTACCGTACCCGATCGCTCTCTGTAAGAGCGACGGTCAGGCGACCGGCGAGCTCCACTGTCACGGTGAGACCGGTGCGTGTCCTCACGGTGCGTCAGTTCGCTGGTACCAGCCGTGGTCTGGTGCCGACGAACGGGGGACCTCTTCCCAGCCTCAGCCCGTGGCCGGTCATGGACCGTCACGTCCGCCCGGGTAGCCAGCTGCTCGCCGCGAGAGCGAGAGCTGGTCTGGTGAGAGTCGCGTGAGCGGCGTGTTCACCAGTCTTCCGCTCGTGCCGTGAACCTGACGCTGAGCGGACTCAGAGGTCTGGTTCCTGGCTGCACGTCCGCTGGTAGGCGACCGTACACTCGTACCTCTCGCGAACGAGCGGCCGAGCCGGATCTGCTGCTGTGGCCGAACCACTGACAGCAGGTGAGGAAGTGCCGGTGTTAGCCGCACCCCCTCTGGTCCCCGTAGTCTTCTTCCTTGCGGGAGAAGAGACGGGTCCTGCTCCCAGAAGGAGCAGGGCGACCAGCGGAAGAACCCCCCGTCTCACCAGAGCGAGACGGGCCCTTAGAAGCTCCCGAAGGAGACTTCTTAGGGGGGGGAGGCGACTTCTTCTTCTTAGGCGGGGAGCCTTAGAAGAAGAAGGGGAAGAGGCGGCAGACGACGACGACGAAGAAGACGATGAAGACGACGACGACACCTTCCTCCTCTTCTTCTTCTTCTTCGTCAACCTCCTCAGGACCGACGTCAGGTCTGTCATCCAGGACGGAGCCGGGGGCTGCTGTTGCCGAAGCAACAGGCCCGGACGTACCTGTCCGAACAGACCAGCATCGGGAGCAGCGGCGCCAGGAACGGGAAACAACATCAGCAGGTGCGAGCATCACGGAACGGCAGCAGACACGGCAGGATCAGGAACAGGAACAGCAGCGGTGGTCCACGGCAGGTACGGCAGATACAGCTGGTCGAACCAACGGCACAGACGTTCATCGGTACCGGGTGGGAGGTCCAGGGGCGAGCTCTTCGGGCACATGAAGTCCGGTCGCGGCAGCACGGCAAACCCAGGTGGCGGCATCACACTCCCCCGAGTTACGGCGACTGGCCCCTGCACCGATGTGTGGGTGTCACAGAGACCGCGTGCTGGGTGTACACCAGGTGAGAGGTGCGCGTAGCCAGGTGTTGTCAGGGTCGTGGTGGTGGTTGTGACCGTAGCCATCGTAAAACCGCCACGGAGCCAGCGAGATGATAGAGCAGCCCCTGGACACTCGGCACGCCCTGCAGTCCCAACGATGCCCACACCTGTCCGAGGCATCCTTCACGGCAAACCGCACCTGAGGAGGCAAAAGTCGGGTGATTAGGAGGATCCTCTACCCGCTCGCGCGAAGACGAGCGGATAGAGGGACCCAGAGTACAACTCTACGTCGGGTATCTAGCGCCCTCCTCCACACTCGACACATCGGGAGAGGAGAAGGACCTAGACACCGCCCCCGAAGGGGAAGGCGCGAGACGTGGAAGTTGAGCGGGCGGCAGGAAAGAAGACGAAGTGTCCGTCACCAAAGGAGTCGCGGGAGAGCTTCCCGACGACTCCTTTGGATGGCCTTCGCTTCTTCCTGCCCTCATACAATTCCACTGCGCCTCCACCAGTCAATACAAACATCACGGGCTCGGCCCGGGTGCATTCGCGCCCCCTCCCCCGGCACCGAGCACACACACATGAGGGTCAATCTCGGGGAATGATCTGAACTTCCCGCATTTGCGCCCTTCGTACCGGCAAAGTCTCCTTGGGGTAGCGAGGCGTGGAGATTCCATCATAATTCAATTGCAGCGTAATTAATATGATAAGAGAGAAAAACTGTACTTACAAGCTCTTTCATACACAATTACAAACAAACTAGAAAGCAAACGACGAGCAGCGGGCAGAGAGCGAACACACACGTCCATCCACTGTGAGGCCGAAAGCAAAAGTGATTTGTTTACCTCCCAGTCGCGCGCGCGCAGCCTGTCGGACAAGCAGTTAACTACCGAACCCCTTGTTCGAAAGCTTACGACCTATCCAGCTGCCGCTAGTATCTTCCTATTGTAAAAGGGACCGAAGGTTTGTATGCCGTGTCGGAACAAACTGGATCAGCTAGTCCAGTAGGTTGTTTCCCCTAATTTAATATTGAATAAAACAGGGTGGTCTTTTTGAGTGAAATGGTCTAAGTTCGATCGTTTACCCTACTCGTTACCAAACCAAAGGGGCTAGGCTAGTGACAGCTCCCTCTGCGAGGGGGAGGAGGTGAGGGTGGCAGCCCCACTGGAAGGCTCCAACAGGCTAAAGTATGAAGAAGAAGAAGAAGAAGAAAAAGAAGAAGAAAGAGACCTCCTTCGATTTAAGAGGGGTCTGAAAAGTCACCGAATTTCACCCTAAATAAATATATTGAAAGGAAAAAGAAACGGACTCCGTTCGGCCATTCCCTCCCACCTCAAGCTCCTCCTCCCCGACGTTCAGGCCTCACTTAGAGACGCCTCATTGACTCTAAATAGCCTAGAATGACCACAGCCTCTTTTGGGTGTCAAACACCGACAGATAAATAAAATGAACGAAAACAAGACATACATTACCGTCGTTGTCTTTTGAATCGGGTGGCTCCTGCTGCGAACAATAACAACAATGCGCTGCTATTGTAGTTTCAGTAGTAATGGCCAAGAGTCGCCTCTGGCACGGCTCTTCCCTTGCTCCTTGTGTTTCTCTCTCTTTTTTTTTTCTTTTTTTTCTTTTGGTCCTTTTTCCTTTCGATCGCTCCTCCGTTCTGTGCTTTCTTTTGTTTTATTTCTCCTTCGTTCTGTGGTTTCTTTTTTTATTTCTACTTCGTTCTGTACTTTCTTATTTTGTTTTCTTCCTCCTCAGTTCTTTGGTTTCTTTTTTGTTTTATTCTCCTTCACTCTGTGGTTTCTTTGTTTTGATTTCTCCTCCGTTCCGTGGTTTTTTGTTTTATTTCTCCTTTGTTTTGATTTCTCCTCCGTTCTGTGGTTTTCTTTTTGTTTATTCTCCTTTGTTCTGTGATTTCTTTGTTTTGTAAATTATATGAAAAAACGAAGGAATGTCTCCTTCTCACGAAAATTAATTTGACAAAAATGACTAACCCGATCCGCACGGCTATAAAACCCCCTTGGACGCCGCTACTTGCTCTGTGAGCAAGAGCCCGTGCTGGCATAAAGCCAGCTTAATCTTAAACAACAACAACAACGCTACTGGCTGCTCTTGAGCAAGAGCCCAGCGATTGACCAGAATTGTAGGTATACACAGTAAATAATCGTTCCTTTTTGTAGCCATCGTTGGGCTAAGTGAATTTAATTATTATCGAAAGTGTTTAACATCTTCTAAGTAATGCATTGATATTAGTCTTGTTTAAGTGTGAATTGAATTTGTGTAATTCTCAAGAGTTTTTGAGTGGTCTCGTGGCCACATAGAATTTTTCCAAGTGTGGTGTGCTGAGCCACCTAAGTTCCATGTAATTGCTTTGTATTGTTACATTTGAATGAGTTTATTTTATAATAAAAAATGTTAAAATCAGTCGTGTTTCACCTGTTGAGTTGTCCTAGTATACGGGCTGGAACCTATCCATTTGTAGGGCTATCATCCCATAACATCGGGCACGAGCCTAGTGAAAGTCAACATAACATTCGTGACAAAGTACAAGATATGGTAATTTGTATTAAGGTAGATGATGAACTCTAGTTGTACATTATGCGCTATAACTCAAGTAAACTCGAGGGATTCCCCCATAGGTTTTCATCTTATATACATGGTTAATTTTGCTGCAGAGTTTCATAAGAAATATAAGGTTTATGGCAGGTTATTTCACTTTCCTCCTTTACACAGTTTCGTAAGAATTAGCTATGTTTCTCATATACCCATGACATAAGTCATGTAGTAGCTTGCACCCATCATTGATTCTTCTTCTTACTCAAGTTAACCTGACGTTTGTGGCAGGTTTGTTGCTAAAAGGGGGATCCATCCCTTTTCGCGACATCCTCCGCACCAGAAAAATTCTGGCTGCAAGGCTGAGCATTCAGAAGGGTCAGACGGTGGGAGGGAAACTCCGACTACGGCCGACTTGACTCCAATGCAATGAGCGCTCGCCGTTGGAGTCAAGTCGGAACAAACACATTTCAAAATACACTTACATATAAGTGATCACCTTTCAATGGTACAATCGTACATTTTGAAATAAGCAACAACCTTAAATATTCCTCGTCTGGTGCAGTGCCTGATCCACTGACAGAGAACACTTACTCTAGTTACCCTTAAATATGTACAACTATACCATTATCTATCGTCCTTCAATCTCCCTCTGATGCGAACTCACCTTACATGGTCCCTCCTGTGATTCGTACATGAATACCATTTTCTATGTATTACACATACTTGTTTTCTATTCATTCTTTCATCTGCTTTCTTTGTATCACTGCCGGTCTTTGTTTAGGGTGCACGAACTGCACTTCCTCTTGGTCAACTCGCCCATCCTGAGGACAACTGCCCGAAGATACGATACTAGTGTCTCTTACGCACCTGTTGTCCATGTCATTGTCATCTGCACCCTGTCCACCCTGAGCCACTACCATGTACTCGCTTTCCCCAGACATAACTCACTCTTCTCCTTCGATGCCATCAATGGTCGGTAAAGCTCACGTTATCGATACAGTCCATCCCATCCTCGCTGTCCTCGACTGCTTCCGCCTCATCCCAGGTTGCATCCTCATCGTTGTCTTCTTCTTGGTCATCATCTTCGGTGAACGTAATTTCCAGGGGAACGAGGTGGCTGATGGCTCGCAGGGTTTCTGTGCCATTGTACAGCACCTTGGCAGATCGAATGACCCCATCGTCATCGGGATAGACCTCCATAATCTTACCAAGGGGCCACACAGCCCTCTTACACTGTTCGATTTTAACAAGCACGATGTCTCCCGGGCGAAGATCAGTCCTTTTCCTGGGCCGAGAGTCGTGCCTGGAGTGTAGGGCAGAAAGATAATCTCTCTTCCAGCACTAGCGAAACTCCTTCAGAGTGTCCGTCAACCGGAAATAACCGTCTCTGATCTTGCAGGTGGCAGGGTGTGAGGACTTGATCCTCTCACCCATCCCCAGTGTACATGAGTGGTCGATTATTGACCACACCTTTGGCCTCCTTCACTAACGTCCGGACGTGCTCCTCCGGAAATGACTTCTTCTGGAAGGCTACCTCGAGCATGCGTTTCGCTATTCTTATCAGCCTCTCGAAGAAGCCTCCCTTCCATGGTGCTTGGGGCATCTGGAAATGCCACTGAATGCCAGTCTGCAGGAACTCCTGGACGTTGTCCTCTTCATACAATCCCTGCAGGAAGTGGTTGGCTGATCTGAACGTCTGGTGGTTGTCCGAGACGCTGAGTGAAGGAGTGCCATGGGTCGCGCTGAATCGTTGCAGAGCCAAGATGAAGGTTACAGCTTCCAGATTGCCACAAAACTCCAGGTATATTGCCCTGGTGGTCATACAGGTGATGAGCAGGATGTGGCCTGCTCCCTCTGTGGTGTGGCTAGGACCCATGTGGTCCACTCTACACTGTCCCACGACTTGCTTCACTCTGACTCTCAGTCCAGGCGATCAACAGTCCTGACAGAAAAGACCTATGAATTCATTGACACCGCAATGCATATTATCATAGTCATGCAAATAAGTTAAGTATGTCCTGACTAAGGTACCATTGGCAAGAAATAGAATAAGTGTACACAATTCCATCTATAAGATATAGATTCAAATAGATTCAATTGTTTAACAAAGTTTATCACATCTCTAGCAACTCTAACATTAGTTTCTAAATAAGCACATTACTGGCCAAATATTTCCTCTGATCCAATCTTACTAACATTAAGAAAGGAGACTTATTTAAATTGAAAAATTTGAGTACAAATTTCATAACTCTCAACAAGACAGGAAACTCTACTCCCCGTTCAATGATTTCCCATTTTCTCGCTGGGTTCTACCATAGCAACTTCTTCCCTCATCTCACGGAGGGCCGCGGCAACAGTCAGTTATGGGCTCTGACACAGAAGTATTCTGACAGTTTTGGTTCTCCAACACAATGCAGAAAGGATGGACCACTCAGCCACAACTGGTTCTGTTTTAGTTCTCTCAAGGTGGCTCCTCTCGACAGGATATCAGCTGGTTTCTGACGGGTTGGCATGTACTTCAAGGCCATATTATTCTGTAGGGTAAAAAGAATCTTCCCCACTTGGTTGTTGATGAATACATTCTTATTATCCCTATTGCTATTCACCCAAGTGATCACCACTCTGCTATCTGTCCACAAGGTGACAGTTGACGGATCTATCAGTGATTTCAGATGTTTAGCTAATCTACATCCCAACAAGAAGGCTAGCAATTCCAACTTGGGGATTGTTGATTTTAACATCTTTTGGAGGGGGGGGGGGAGTTAATTCGCATTTTGCTCGTAAGAAGAGCAGTTTTTCCGTTCCCTTGTCTCACGTACGCAATGGCCCTGTAGGCCTTACTCAACGCATCAGAAAATACATGTAACTCAGAACCCCTTCGAGCCTACAGATCGCTCAATCCCCAGTTCACTTACTAACTTGAACTCCTATAGCAATTTACTGGCTTCTTGGGCCTTAGCATCATCTAACACATCATCCCATCCTACACCATCTTCCCAGAGTTGTTGTAGAAACAACTTTCCACTCACAATAGAGGACTAACCAAGCCTAAGGGGTCGAAATTTGACACTAGAATGAGAGTATCCTGCGTTTCGTAGGTACCTACCCTTCCCTCACCTCTTGGATGGCCCTACTCGCCTTCACACGGATCTTATCCTCATCCCTGTTCCATTCCATCCTTAATGCATTAACACACACAGGTTCATCCCAATTCATTCTCTCATCCAATTCCCTAACATTACTGGCCCAGCCAGTCAAGGGCATGTTGGCTCGTTCTAAAAGTTCTCTTGCGCACTTGTGTTCCTGCATCAGTGAATGTGTTTCGTTGAAAGTCTGGATATAATTATCTACATAACATTGACTAAGCAAGTCCGGCCTTCCTTCCCTCTGCAAATGAGTCTGAAGGACTTGTTGCAGGAGGAAGGGGCTCACAGTGACGCCGAATACCACAACTGGAAAGGCGAAGGTAGCCATACTATTAGGTGCCTCATGCCAGAGGAATCGTGTGTACTTGGCATCACTAGGATACAACTATATGCAATGGAACCCTTTGCTAACGTCTGCAATTAGGGCATATTGACCAAATCTAAACTTCACTAACAAGTTATACAATGCCTCTACCAAGTTGGGGCCAGATAGAAGGCAATCATTCAATGACAGTTTGTTCTTTGACTTCGCTGATGCATTGAACACAATGCGTAAGAGGGTGGTACGGCTTTCCCGTTTAACCCCAAAGTGGGGCATGTAATATCCTTCGATTTTGGGGGCTTCTAACCTTTCGATGAATCCCGCTTCCAAGTAAGATTGCAATACCCTTTCGTAATCTGTGCGGAACTGGGGTTCCCAATCAAATTTGGCATTGAGTGATTCTAACTGGGCCACAGCAATTCGATAATTCATGTCTGGCCTAACCTTGGATTTAAAGGGGAGACTCACTTGATAACCATGCTTAGTATGGACAACACGCTGGTTTACCTTTCAAGTGCCCACTGTGGCGACATTCCCCCATGTGTTATAAAAAGGTTGATTCAATCAATTCGCTCTAACCCAAAGATGAAATAGCTAAAATAATCAGCTCCTATGAGTATGTCTACTCCCTTTACTTTATCATCTCACGTCTCTTCATCAGCAATGTGATAACCTTTACTTACGAGATGTTTCTTTATTTTAGCATAGCCTATATTGTGAATGGGTACGTATACGTGATCGTGCACTACTAGCTTCGTGCGAATCACTCGTTTTCCCATTTTGATCTTGCACACCACCACATTGAATTGTCCCTCGATTTCTGCAGAGCCAAAGGAAGCTCTTGGCTAAGGAGGCTGATATGAAGCTGCGCTGGCTCCCGGTGTTGAGGAATAATTGGATGCAGTTGGTTTGGCCATTTACATGTAATGTGGTGGTGGCTGTTGGCAATAACGAACAAGGTAGTTCTAACGAGGGACTTTTCAACCTTACCTTAGCGTTTACACAGGACTTCAATTCCTTTTCTTGGTGTCTGGGTAGTTAGTGCTCTTCTGGCTACCTTTTGGAGTGGCAGTCTTCACTGGGCGAGAAGTTACATGTCTAAGTCTCTTCGCTTTTGCGAAAGACTTTTTTTGTTCTCCTTACGACTGTCATTCGTAAGTATTTCTGGTTCCTCCCATCTCCTTGTGATATCTTAGTAGAGTGGTTCTTCTTAACTAAAGGAGAGGATTCAAACAGATAAGTTGAACAGATATAACAACTTTATTCTGTAACTCCATACTAAGAGGTGCAGATCGGTCAGGAGACCGATATGTTTGAAGGCTGACACGGAACTGCCATTCTAAAGCATCACGTCGATAGCGGAACATTAGCTATCTCAGCGATTCATATAAAAACATACGTAGTCCGCCGGCTCGGAAGTTACAAGTTTCCGGCGTAGGTTAACAGGTCAACCGCTTCCCATGGAAGTTGTTGTGCAAAGTTATCATTAATATAAAATGTTGACAACGCACAGAGCTAAACCAGGCTACTGCAGACAGCGCATAGCGTAATCTAGATCTGCTTTGGTCACGTAGGACCCTCCTAATGCCATGACCTCAGGTCATGGGTTTTTATTTACAGATACTGTAACATTAAATAATGTATTTATTACACATGTGATGCACTAGGAACATTATGAGAGGGGGGAACAGAGGGTGAAGTTGAGGTCTTGGTGGGTGCCTGTTAACACAAATTAAGTTATGGAGCTTAGCACTGCACAACTTACATGAATTCTTACTTTGGCACTGTTTGCTTCTGTGCCCTACATTTAGACAATTGAAACATCTTCTTGTGTGGATCAACTGATGACGTATTGTGGCGATATCCAGTGGTCCGTTGCACACGAGTGCTGAATGGCTGTTGTTACAAAATGGACGAGCTTTAATTTTATGTTTCGGGTTTGCCATTCATTTCAGGTTTCAGATCGGGTTTTAGGGACTCACCTTTTTGAATTGCATCGTCCTCGAGCATACGTATGATGAAATCAATTGCGTTGAAGAACTCATCAAGATCATGGTTGCACTTTGCTTCGAGTGCTCTACGACTTTACAGTATGATTTACCCTCAGATAAATTTTGATTTATTAGACTCATGATCATACTGTGACCAATATCATTCTTGCTTGTATGATATGTCTGTAATGCACTGCCAAGCATTAACCAGCAATGCGTTTGCGAGGCAGTTGGCTCTCTGGCCTTGTACAATAAAGTCATGTCACCAAGATGTTGTTTCATTGCAAACCCAATATGGTGCAGTGAGTTTTCGATCCAAGTCATGCCCCTGATACGTTGACCAGCCCAGGCCACGCCAAGGCGTACCTCTCCTGCAATGCCAAGGGCCTTGTCACAGGCCGTGATGCAAGCACAGACGTTAATTGCAGACCAGCAACGCGCCATCTGTTCCCTTCAGGATGCTCTTCCCGATTCTGGAACATGTGCCGGCAAAGTCCCTGTCTCTGCTGCCCCTGAGAAATGTAATGTTGTGATGTCCTCAGCAGAGTTCGGGTCCTGGGGACGTTTGATGATATGTTGGATCCACCTCAACAAGTTCCCACCGCAGGATGTTGTCCTGCATATTAGACTCAACTGTGTGCCGGCGATGCAACATGCACTGGACGCTCGGTACTCTGATGCCAAATGGAACGCCCTTACTCCAGACACGGCTCTGGATGCCATCGGGAACATCGTTACGGTCATCGAATCAGGCAGTGCAATGGTCCGAATTTTTTGCCCTCGCACAAGGGTGTGAGGAGTCTGTGAGTGATTATTTCTCAAGGTGTGTTCAAAAGGCCACTGACTGTGATTTTCAGTGTCCCAATGCGGGGAGTGCTTGGCTGAATAAATGCTGTTATGGAGAATAATGGTAGGTCTCAGTGATCCTATGTTAGAAAGGCATGTATTTCAGGCATGTGATACGTTTAAAAGTGTAGATGTCCTTCAGGCTTTGTGTTGTACTTTTGAAGCTGCACGCCAAGATGTGTGTCGCTATCAGTGCGAGGGAGTCGGCCGGTGCCTCGAGTGATGACGTTACAGGCACTGATGACGTAGAGCCAGACGTCGCAGTGTTGCATGGTATCTCAAGTGCAAAGCATTGCGGGGGACATCATTCGCCTGGTCGAGCATCGTGCCCAGCAAAAAGTATGATGTGCCACGGGTGCCAAAAGGTAGGGCACTTCCAGAAATGTTGCAGAAGTACGAAGAAAGCCCCGCTCACCTCGAGTTTGGTGATTGTTGCAGACACACACCTCTCCCCCCACCCGACAATCAAGGCTTGTGTTTCCCATGGGAGTGGAAGGTTGGTGTCCACACTCACAGTAGCAGACACAGGAGCACAGATCTGCATTGCTGGACCCATGATTCTTTCAAGCCTGCACATAAAACCCCTGGAGTTGCAACTTTGAACGGGTCTGAGGGATGTAGCTAATCTCCAAGTGAGATGCCTCAGATCAACGGCATGTACCATTGAAATAGGTGGGCGACGCATGAAGCAGGAGGTTTACTTCGTGCCAATGACCAAGAACTTCTATATATCACTGAATGCTTGTAAGGAGCTGGGAATAATACCTCCTGGTTTCCCTCACCCTTCCCCTCTCATTGCATCAGCTGATGTTAGTAGCGAGGCAGTCTCACAGCCTAACTCCCCTCAGACAACGAAGCCAGCCACCATACCTATCCCACCCGTGGAGGAGAGCATACCAAGACTGGAGGAATGGTTTTTACATCACTTCTCATCCACGACCTTCAACACAACCAGGGAACCTTTACCTGTGATGGCGGGCAAGCAGCACCACATACATATTGCCTGATGCCTGTCACACGCCAGCAGCAATCCCTAAGCTTGACGAAGACGTTTGGAGGGGCGTGATAGAACCAGTCCCGGCAGGGGATGCAACGGAGTGTTGTGCAAGGATGGTCATTGTAGCCAAGAAAACGGGCCGACATCGCCACACAGTAGACTTCCAGCACCTCAATACCCACTGTCTTTGTGAGACTCATCATACACCGGCACCCTTCGATATGATTTCGAGCATCCCCATACACACATACAAGACTATAGCGGATGCTCATTGGGGTTTCCACCAGAATTGGATTAAGATAGCCACCCACTCACGACCTTCATCACCCCATGGGGAGAGTATCATTATCATAGGACACCCATGGGTCACTGTTCAGCTTCCGACGCCTACACGAAAAGGTTCGACGATGCTCTGCAAGACATCACCAGAAAGCATAAATGCATCGAAGACACCTTGTTATACAATCACAGGATCAAAGAGGCGTTTTGGTACGTATATGAATTCCTGTCAACATTTACCTCTGCAGGTATTACACTCAATACCGAGAAGTTAAAATTCTGCAAGAGAGATGTTACTTTTGTCGGGTACCACATTGGAGGGGAGTCATACAAGCCTGCAGACGAACAACTAGACACTATTCGTAACATCCACATGCCAGAGAAGCCCTCCATCACTGATATTAGGTCATGGTTCGGATTCATGAATCAGTTAGCCCCCTTCCTTGCAACGGCGCCCATCATGGAGCCCTTTAGGGACCTCCTCAGAAAACTCACTGGGAAAAACGTCTTCTGGGATAGCCAGCTACGTAGCAAACTCCAGAAGGCACGGGAGGTCATCTGTCAATTAGTCAAGGACGGCTTGGCATATAACGATAAGACGCACCCTCCGATAATCATGATAGATTGGAGCAAGGAAGGCATTGGTTTCGTCGTCCTCCAGCAGTATTGCGCATGTCAGTCAGCTGACAGCTGCTTTTGTTGCAAGGGCGGCTGGCGTCTTGCCCTATGTGGCAGTCGACACCTCACCCCCTCTGAAGCAGGGTATGACCTGTAGAAGAAGAAGCCCTTGAAGTTACCTGGTGCTTGCGGAAGGCCAAGTTATTCCTACTTGGGTGCCTAAATCTCGCCATCATCATGGACCACTGTCCACTTGTCAAGCTGCTGGGTGATAGGGCTCTTAAGGGCATCATCAACCCAAGATTGTTCAACCTGAAGGAGAAGACACTCCAGTTCAAGTTTCACATCAAATACCTGCCCAGAAAAAGGAACACCCCACGAAGCTTCTGACGTGGATTTGGAGGATGACATTCAAGTGGCAGTAGCACGTGCAACCGTTGCCGCCTTGGAACCGGACATCATCGTGTTGGATGAAGACTGTGTCAGGAGCGCCACATCTAACGACCCAGTGTCAGCTCTTGCTTGCTAGGGTCACAGCGGGCCATTGGCCCCAACAGAAGTCACAAGAAATCGCCTGCCTATGTCCCTTCTTCGGCGTTTGGGATCGGCTAGCCATCAACCAGAATCTGGTGACCTACTCGGTGGACCAAGGATGCATACGTTTGGATATCCCCGAAGATTTATGTCGTCAGGTAGCCGCTAACCTACACGCAGGACACCAAGACCTCGACTCTATGCTTAGAAGGACCAGGGAGTCAGTCTACTGGACGGGAATAGGAGACCTTCAGCATCGCCGTGCCCAATGCACTTCATGTGCTGAACACGCCCCTTCACTGCCTCTCGAAGAAATGATGCACACGCCACCAGCAGAATACCCCTTCCAGCAAGTCGTTGCAGATATGTTCCAAGTAGAAGGCAATGTATACATGGTATAAGCAGACAGACTAACTGGTTGGTTAGAAGTAGCTTAGTTCCCCTGTGGTGCCATGTCCAACAAAATAAGCAATCACCTTCGATCCTATTTTTCACGTTGGGGAGCCCCAGAACAAATATCGACTGACGGAGATACGAACTTAGCCAGCGAGGAGATGGTTGCCTTCTTCAGGAGATGGGGAGTCAAGGTCCATCTGTCATCAGCCCAGTATCCCAAGTCCAACAGCAGGGCAGAAGCAGCTGTCAAATCAGCAAGGAGGCTACTCCGAGAAAACACGTCAAAAGGTGGAGCCCTTGAGTCAGACAAGATGACCCTGGTGATGCTCCAATATCTCAACACGCCTCTGAGGGAGATCAGCAAGTCGCCATCTCAGCTTGCAATGGGTCGCCAGATGCGTGACGTGGTACCGACGGCTAGAAGACACCTGTTAGTAGACAGGTATTGGAAATGGACGATACGTCAAAGGGAACTACAAGTGGCAAAATCGCAGGAGGCTATGTGCACCCTTGACACCACCAGGAGACTGCCACCCATCAAACTAGGTACCCATGTACGCACACAAAACCAGGCTACTAAGCAGTGGGTCAGAATGGGCGTAGTATCGGAAACTAGGCGCCATCGTCAGTACACAGTCAATCTCAGACTCTAAAAAAGGAAACAGATGACACTTGAGAGTCATCGCTCTGTCCCCTAGCGCACCTGCATCTCAGCACGACACCTCTGCGAGCTGTACACCCATAGAACAGTAAGACAACCCATGTAGGAGCCCGGCGTCGTTAGTAGGCCCAAAAGGGCTGCCAGTAGACCTAAGTGGCTCCAGGACTTCATATAATGCTAATATTATTTGTTGTTTGCTCGTATGATATGCAATTGTACAATTGTATCAAGAATTGATTCTTTTTTCTGTCTGTATATGTATTACGCGTATTTGAGTGCCACTAAGCAACACACTCAGTGTATGTAACTGCGTGTTTTTGTATTGAAAAGTTAGTTTAAAACATTTTTCTTCTTAGCTCATTTCCATATTCATAGTGACATTTGCACCTTTAATGTTTGTCATGTATAAGTATAATCTTGAGGGGGGGATACACGATATATCTGTAATGCACTGCCGAGATTAACCCGCAACGCATTTGTGAGGCAGTCAGCTCTCTGGTCTCGTAAAATAAAGTCCTGTCACCAAGACGTCGTCTCATTGCAAACCCAATATTGCTCAAACGTTTAATCTGTTCAATCAAAATGGTCAATTCAAAATGGAATTTCTTAAGTTCTACAGGGTTTAATGAAGGTACAAAGTTACTGGCTAATCGCCAATGCAATATGACATGTGTTTGATGTTTATTCCCTTACTGGTTATTAAGCAGATCTAGAGCAATTCGATAGTTAGCCGCGGTTACGCTCAGAGATTTCACAACTCTGAGCAGATCCCTTCCCAAGGTACCGAGCAAGTACGTGAACTTGGTCACATCATCCAAGTCATTTCTGTGATTAATGTGAATTTCAAACAATTCTCTATGTGAAGCATATTCGCTCACTTCTATCTCAAATTTAAGGAGGGAGAACAGTTTCAGCTTCGGCAAATTCTCACTCTTTGCTGGAATGCTTAGCATGTCAATTCAGTGGAACAGTGTAGCCTAGTCTCTATCCCTGACTCTAATTTAGCCACATTGGACAAGTACAGCGAACGAAGCTGCCTTTCATTCTCTCTGATATCCTCTATCAGATTCTGGTACACGGTTGCGGTTTGCGTTTCAATCAGCTCGCGCTGAGCTTCTAGGATCAGGTCCAATAGAAGACCCATCGTTGCCTCAATTTGGAGTGCCGTGGCAACCGCCATGATGATTTTTATTACAAGGGGTTAAAAAAAGAAGAAAAAGAGCGATTTTACATTACAAAGATGGGGGAAGGTTAATACAAGATTGTGGCAACTATGGACTTCTACTCGGCTTGACGGTCACGCTCTCTGTACTATATGTATTTGAGTGCCACTAAGCAACACACTCAGTGTATGTAACTGCGTGTTTTTGTACTGCTTCATCAAGCGGTTGAGGAACACTGCCTTTACTGGACTTGTATAATGAACACCGTCAGATTTCTTGCCGGACTCATAAGCCTCTGTGTTCATGGAAAGATGTCTAACATTGTAGTTATGTCATTTCGAACAGTACTTTCTTAGATGGCCATTGAAATTTTGCACTTTCGCTTTGTAGTCTTCTGGGGTTATATGGAAACGATTTCCGCTCGAGTATTCTCTCAATTCTGCATCACAGATTGCGATTACTTTGGTCTGGCTCCTCGATCACTCGATGAGTGCTTCTGTGTTGTCCTAGATGGCTTCAGGAGCCTGTTCAGCCAGGTTGTTACCACCCAGATAAATCACCACCAAGTCATACCGACTGCCAGAACTGCAAACTCTCATCGTTAAATTGGGCAATAAGACCTCCTGGTTTACGGTAAATTTCTATACCTATGTCACTACATTGTGGCAGATTCAGCGGTAACAGGGAGTGCCCCTATCAGGGCTACCTTAAACACCATTGCCTACTCAATGTCTTCTGAGCAGCAGAGTCCTTGTTATCCTGTTAATTGAAGGACCAAATGTCACAAATTATTCGGTTTTGACTTACTTAGGTTCTAGCCCGGTGGTCTGGGCGATAACAAGGTCTGAAGGACTAGACTCTACAACTTGGTGGAGGGATTGAGGAAGCAAGGTTTATAGTTTTACATAATTTTATTTTAAAAAATAAGCTATAATACACTCAAAATATTACCCCACATATTATGTACTCATGAAAAGGTCACAGGAAACCTTTAATACGATGATTCAATGAATTAAAGTGGGATACATGGGATACCCCACGATAAACTTACACTATAGCATGTTAATTAAGAAACAAAGTAACGACTCTGGCTGTGTTGGGAGGAGAAGACAATCCACCTTACCCTTTGCTCTCATTGGTACCTGGGAAGCAAATGCCTGCTGTGTGTGGTGTTGCCCTCGAGCATAACTTTTGTGACGTCATGGTGTAACAATCCCTGATGTTCAATGCTTTACTCTGTTGCGTCTCATCTTTATTCATTAAGTACAAGATATGGTAATTTGTATTAAGGCAGGGGATGAACTCTAGTTTTACATTATGCGCTATAACTCAAGTAAACTCGAGGGATTCCCCTGTAGGTGAAGTTTTTTGATAAGCGCACCTCCTTTATTTTTTCTTATATACATGGTTAATTTTGCTTCAGAGTTTTATAAGAAATATAAGGTTTTTGGTAGGTTATTTCACTTTCCTCCTTCACATAGTTTCATAAGGATTAGCAACGTTTCTCACATACCCATGACAAGTCACGTAGTTACTTGCACTCGTCATTGATTCTTCTTACTCAAGTTAACCTGACATTTGCGGCAGGTTTGTCACTAAAAGGGGGATCCGTCTCTTTTCACAACAATGCCTTTTCCTAATTTTTATGTCCCCGTTGTACCTCACATCATTGTATTAAGCATTTTTTGGCCTTTCCGCCGATATATCATTCTTATGTTAGTCCATTGTAGCAAATAATATTCCTGTAAATAGATCTGTCATGAAACACAAATCCAGGTCAGATCGAGTCCTTTTGTTTCAGTGTCGATTGGCATACTACATATCCGTCCGCGCACCTGCTTCTGCTTCTACAACTAAATACAGCCGCTTTCACCTTCAGAGACCTTTAACTGACTAAAAACAGTGCCCTAGTTTAGGTCTCTGAAAGTTCCTTTCCGAGGACGACACTGATGCCATTAGTGGACTAAATATGGCACATCTCCCAGGTGTGTTTTGGCGTTCTCGATTGATTTCATCCGTTTCTGTGAGGAAGACATGCCAGGCTCCACAGCAATCTGTTCCTCAGGGGCAGACAACAACCCTCCTAAATCCACCTCACCCCAGTGCACGGCCTCATCCTCCTCTGTGAAGCTCCCGCTTCTCTTCACACAAAACCCAGCCTCATGGCTTATCCGCACGGAAAGCCAATTTCAGATTGCGGGCATCTCGGACAAAGTCCTCAAGGCTCATTTCGTTATGGCAACCCTTCCGGAGGAAGCGTACGGTCGCATGTCCCCATGGATGGTCTCACAGACCAGCCCGATACTTTACAGTGACCTGAAGGCGAGGCTAATGGACACTTTCTCCCTCTCCGCTGCTTACAGGGCCGCCCGAATTCTCGACCTGATAACAAACCCCATACATGAAGCAGACCCACAGGTCTCCTTGGACAGGTTGATGGATCTCATCCTCCTGCCAGAGTTGGACAGTCACGGGCAACAAAGAGATCAGCCCTCAGTGGGAGATATTCCTCTGCTGCTTGGACCCAGAGGTGTGCAAACAAATCATAAAGATCGACTCCCTATCTGACAACGAGTTGGTCACAAAGGCCCGGAGACTAACCGAGGCCTCCAGGGTGGCCAGTTTCTCCGCCCCATCGATGCCTTCGGCCAACTACCTGATGGAGGACGTCGCAGCAGCAGCAGAGATTTATGCCATCCAGAGGACAGCCCCAACACAGCAGCGCAGTGAAAATCCATCCTGGTGTTATTACCACCAAAAATTTGGCAAATACGCCATGGCCGTGCCCCCACAAGGGCCACAACCCATAGGTTTATATGTCTAAGACAAAATCTCCGGCTGCAAGATATTGGTGGACACCGGGACGATGCAGTCAGTCTTTCTGCTCCTACAGCACAAGATCCTGTAGGAACCCATCCTGAGGTGGACCTACGTGTGGCCTTTTATTGTCGCTGACATCAAGGCCCCCGCTCCTTGGTGCAGACTTCTTGGTGCAACATGGGCTCCTGGTGGATTGGGCTGCAACGCCTCCTTAACACAAGGACTCCCCATGCCTTTCCCCTCGCCACAGGCCCAGGCATCCCTACCATCTGCTCTGTCATGCCCCACAAATACAGTGCCCTTCTTCAGGAGTTCCCTGATGTTTTCAAGCTGGAACTTCGTCAGGTGGCCGGAACCCCTGCCAAGCATGCCATCTACCACTACATCGCAACCACAGGCCCGCCCACACACGCAAAGTTTTGCAAGCTACTGCTGAACCACCTCCAGGACGCCAAGAGGGCCTTCACGTAAATGGAGCAGATGAGCATCTGCAAGAAGGCCTCCAGCCCTTGGGGGTTGCCCCTCCACATGGTCAAGAAGGTGGACGGAACCTGGAGACCCTGCGGGGATTACCGTCGGCTAAATCTAGTAACTACACCCAATCATTACCCCCTACCCAACATGCAGGACCTGACTGGGGCCCTTCATAGGGCAAAATTATTTACAAAAATGGACCTTCTCAAATCATATTTTCAGGTACTGGTCCATCCTGAGGACCGTTTGGGTCCTATGTTTTCTCCTACTCCACCTTCGACCTGAGGAACGCTGGGGCCACCTTCCAGCGTCTGATGGACAGCATTATAGGAGACCTGCCCTTCTGCGTCTGCTACGTAGGCGCCCTTCTGATTTTTTCCAGGTAACTGGAAGAACACCTGCAGCATATCCGAACCATTTTGCAGCCCCTTCAAGAGAATGGGTAGGTCGTCCAGTTCGACACGTGTACTTTCCGTGCCGAGAAGGTGGACTTCCTGGGGAATTAGATTTCTGCAGAAGGAGTCTACCCTATGACGTCAAAGGTGGCTGCCATTGAAAAGTTCTGACACCACCAACAATCAAGGCCCTGCAAGAGTTCATCGGGATGTTGAATTACTACTGTCGTTTCATGCCCGACATCGCCTGCACCATGCACTCCCTGATGGAGGTCCTGAAGGGGAAACCAAAGAAGCTGGTTTGGGAGGCAGCACAGCAACAGTCCTTCCTGCAGATGAAGACGTTTCTCCCCAGGGCTACCACCCTGGCCCACTAGGACCCCGCAGCGCCTCTACAGCTCACCACCGACACCAGCAACGTCACCTGTGGAAAAGTCCTGGAGCAGGTGAGTTATGGGGTCCCTCAACCACTCATCTTCAGCAAGAAATTACAGCCCGCCAAGACCCACTACAGTACTTTCGATCGCGAGTCTACCGGGCTGTTTGCCACTTCTGCTGCCTTGCTGGGGGGGAACCCTTTCACCATCAGGATGGACCACCACACCTTCACCAAAACAGGCGATGTCTGGTCTGCCAGACAGCAGCGACACCTTGCAGCCACCATGAAGTATGGCTGCACCATCCGCTACATGCCAGGCAGGAGAAACCCTGTGGCTGACGCCCTTTTATGAGTCGAGATCAGTTCCGTCCACCTCGGGATCAACTACGAGGACTTAGCCCGGGAACAGGCAGCCGACCCTTAGGTGCCAGCCCACCTGACAGCACTCACCTCCCTCAGGTGGGAAGATGTGTTCTTCAGTCCCTTGGAACAACTCTCCTCTGTGATGTCAGCACCGGACGCCCCCGCCCGCTGGTTCCAGCATCCCACAGAAAGAAGGTCTTTGAGATCATCAACAGCCTCCTGATGGAGAAATTTGTATGATGGCATGTCATCTGGAAAGACTCTCGGAAATGGGCTAGACAATGCATCTCATGCCAAATGAGCAAGATTGGCAGGCACACCAAATCAGGGGTTGGCAGCTTTCTCCAGCCCAAGCGGAGGTTCAGCCATATCCACATAGACGTTGTAGGGCCTCTTCCTCTGTTGTGAGGTCACAGATACCTCCTGACAATTGTCAGCCGATCCACCAGATGGCCCGAAGTGACACCCTTCTCTCCAGCTAAATCAGCCATTTCAGAGTGCCTGACGACATCACGACGGACCATGGGCCTGCATTTCTGTCGGATCTGTGGGCCACCATGGCTCGCCTGATGGGGACTTCGCACCACAACACCGCCGCCTACAACCCTGCAGCCAACAGTATGGTGGAAAGGTTCCATAGCTTCCTGAAGGCCTTCCTGATGGCAGGCTGCTCGGGCAACAACTGGAAGGCATGGCTACGTTGAGTCCTCCTCAGGCTCCACACCGCCCTGAGGGCCAACGGCGAAGCATCACCTGCAAAGAAAGTCTACGGGGAAACCTTGGCAGTCCCAGGTGAGTTCTTCCTGACGACGGCTGACGTCAAGGACATCTCGATTGCCAGGCTGCAAGAGACCACCGGGAAAAACACCTCTTGCCCTAAGACTTTCTCTGACAGGACAAGTCACTTCCGGCCCAGGCGCTTAGCTACCAGCGAACATGTTTACGTCCGCCACGACGCCCATTGGCCACCCCTGAGAAAACCTTACTGCGGCCCTTTCCACGTCCTCCACCACTTGGAAAAGGCCTACCTCCTACTTGTCCATGGCTGCGAGGATTGGGTCTCCGTCGACAGGCTGAAGCGAGCTTTCCTGATGGAGGACACCACTAAAAACGAAGCCTGCAGATGCCACAGAGTGCCACCGCAGAGCTTGCCTTCACCTGAGGTTCCTGAACTACATCAATAGCGCCGCGTCCATCCTAAGACAGCAGTCAAACCCCCCAGGCCTCTTTGTGGCACCATCACAGACAAAAAAGCAAAGAAAACAGATGTCCAAACAAGAACAGAACTTAAAAATGGTCCAATTAGTAGCGCTAAAGAATATAAGTACTTAGGAGAATGGTACACACTAAATGGCTCAAAGGAAACAAGTATTGACATGAGAAATCAAAAGGTCGAGTATCTACTAAGAGAAATCAGAAGATATGGGGACGTTAAGAAATTAGGAAATATTGCTCTAGAAGTAAGGAGAAAGATCCATGAAACAGTAGTGTTACCAACCTTATTTGCCAACATAGAGACATGGAGTAACTTAATGGAAAACAAGTTAAATGCACTAGAGAAAATCAATACAGAATCCTCCGAGGAATGTATGAACAACCTAAGGACACTTCGTATTGGGGAATTAGGTATAGCGGTTGGATGTAACCGTTTTTAGATATGATGATAATTTTAACGCCACGGTTTTTAGAAAGGAAACGTTTACCGGTCTGGGATCGAATTTTTATAGCAACAGTTTTTATAATTTTAAACTAAACTCCAAGTCTACCCTCTTTCATAGGACTTTTAACATAATGTCTAACTGGAATCATTTTCACAATGAAATAACCTATCTCCACCAATATTTCACTGACAATTGCTTTCCGTCGAAACTTTTATATAAACACCTGTACAAATTCTTGAACAATATCTTCCATCCTAAAATTAAAATACCAACAGTGCCAAAATTACGATTATATGCAAGTGTCCCATTTATTCATAACAAAAATTTCTAAATGTGTCCCATTTATTCTTAACAAGTGTCCCATTTAATCATAAAAATTTCCAATTTTTTTTCCTGCAATTGAATTAAGACTAATACCTTGCAACCCAATGAATATTAGATCTTTGTTTAAACACAAGGAGAAACTCAATCCACTGATCACCTCAGGGGTCGTATATCTATTTAATTGCCCTAGATGTAATCTAGGGAAGTACGTCGGCTCCATCGGAGGTTACTCAAAGTAAGATTATAGTTATAGAACAGGTGTCAAATTAACTAATCCCGAGTTTTCATGTATATGCAAACACACAAAGAAATGTAAACATGACATAAATTACAAAGATTTTAAAATTATAGGCCAATCCCCTAACGAACAGCATTTAGCTATTTTAGAATCACCTCATTAAACAACTCGTTCTGCAGTTAAACACCCAGTCTTCCTCAGCACCTCTGTATCTCAAGGTAGGTTTACACCTACGCACTTTTGTGTTGCGGGCTGTTACGGCGTGTGACCGCAAGAAACCGCCACAAAATTGACGTGGTGTGGAGAAAAAATGACCGTTATTGGGCGGCGTGGCGTGGGCCCGTGCGGTGGGTTACGGGCACGTCACGGCGTGTTCTTGTGGTGTCTAGCGGAGTGTTACGGAGTTGGCACAGTGTTATGGTCGTTGTTGCTATGCCAGGGCACGCGCTCTTGCGGCTTTGTTACTCCGTGCAGCGGTGTGTTGCTGGTGGGTTACGGTGTTGTTGTGGAGTGTGCGCACATCCGCATGAGACACGACGTGCAATGGTGCATGATTGTTGCACATGCACAGTGTCACACCGTGCCAGATATGAACCTTGGGTATATATAGAGGCCTGCCAAGCACATCCTTCATTCCACGCCCAACCAGCATGCAATATGGACCTCAACAGCCTCTCACCCCAGGAGACCCAGAGATTTTTGGTTGCTGTCCTGAGTACCTTTGCAGTCCAGGTCATCAACGGGTTGAGAAGACGTACTACAGTGCCACAGCCCCCTGCACCATGCAGAAAGGACGGCAGGGCAGGGCGGATTTGGGCTCGGGAGTGGCTGACACGGCAGCAACTACATGGGGACTACGAACAGCTACTACAAGAACTGAACAAGGAGGACTGCAAAGGACACAAGAACTTTCTACGCATCTACCCTGAATTGTTTGAGGAGATGGTCGAAAGGCTGACCCCCCTGTTGAAGAAGGACACGAAGATGCGGCTTGCACAAGAGGTGGGACTCAAGTTGGCGGTCACTCTCTGCCACCTGGCAAGTGGGAACGACTATACAAGCTTGCAATACAGCTTCAGAGTCTCCAAGAGTTCCATATGCCGATTTATCCCATTAGTCTGCCAAGCCATTATCGACACATACAAACCAGAAGTGATGAAGTGCCCAAGACACCAGAAGAATGGAATGATGTAGCAAAACGATTCGCCTCCAAGTGGAACTACTTCAATTGTGTGGGAGCCCTGGATGGGAAGCACGTTGCGATCAAGAAACCCAAAGGTGGAGGATCACTGTATTTCAATTACAAGAAGTTTCACAGCATCATCCTCATGGCCCTCTCCAATGCAAAGTACAGGTTCCTGTTCGTCGACGTCGGTGCAGAAGGAGGTGCTGGGATACAGGAACCTGGCAGAAGTGCAACCTGGCTAGGGCCATCACAAACAACCGAGCATGACTCCCACAAGACAGAAATCTGCCCAATGACGACGAACCCATCCCCTTCCACATAGTCGCCGATGATGCCTTCGCTTTCAATCCGTGGTTGATGAAACCCTACTCCCACCAATCACAAGATCCCACCGAACGAATATACAGCTACAGATTATCTCGCGCTCGTCGTGTGGTGGAAAATGCATTCGGCCTGCTGCAGATGAGATGGCGAGTCTTCGAGACGACGATGCAACAGGATGTACAGGTGCGCAAGAAGATAACTTTGTGCGTATGTGTCATGCACAACCTGGCACTGCAACGCTACTCACTTGCTGGCACCGACGTCGACTATGAGACCAACACCATAACGTCGTAGCAGGTACTTGGAGGGAGGAGGCGCTGAACCTCATGGAGCGACTCATGGCAAGAAGGGGACCAAACTACACACGTCGAGCAAAGGCTGTCAGAGATTACCTGGCCCAGTACTACTCATCGGATGCAAGCGCAGTGGAATGGCAAGAGCGAATGGTGTTTCCTCGAGGACGACCAGCTACTGACGAGTAGAGGACCCAAAGATTTCTGTAATAAAACATAACCAAACAAATGTACATAATTGTAAATAAAGATCATGATGTATTTCTCATTGTTTTATACTCCCATACTTTTATATTGTCCTAATAACAATATTAATATAATAAATAATATTGGAATGATGATTGGCACATAAAAAATGATGTTGGAAAATAATTAACTGAAAGTTATAATAACATAATTCATAATAATGAGACAAATGAGCAAATGATGGACATAACAAAAATACTTATACTAAACAAACATGAAAAGCATAGAATATAAGAAAATGAACATAAAAAGCATAGAAAGTAAGAAAATAAACATGAAAATCATAGAATATAAGAAAATGAACATAAAAAGCATAGAAAGTAAGAAAATAAACATGAAAAGCATAGAATATAAGAAAATAAACATGAAAAACATAGAATATGAGAAAATAAACATGAAAAGCATAGAATATAGGAAAATGGACATAAAAAGCAAAGAAAGTAAGAAAACAAACATGAAAGGCAAGAATATGAGAAAATAAACATGAAAAGCATAGAATATAAGAAAATGAAAATAAAAAGCATAGAATGTAAGAAACTGAAATTGGGACTTGTTTTTTACCATAACATGTTCAACTGCAAATATCATTATATTATCAACTGAGGCCAATATGTCTTTAGTATCTTACTGATTTTTCATTGTTCCCCTGTTAATAACTTTGTCCAGTCAATGTTAATTACTGTTTCATTATCATATTTGTGTGTTCATGTTCATTTGATCATGTTCTCAATATGATATTATTGTTCTTACCTAGTATGTTATTATATCATTTGATGGCCATATTTATTTCATGTTACATTTCATTTTCTAGTTTAAGTTATTTTCTGAGTTGTATTTATTTCATATTTCATATATCATATTTTATGTTAAGATTTCCTGTTATATTTCTTCACGTTATTATTCTTTATGGCCATGCTCCTTCATTATTCCATTTCATTTTATAGTTCAAGTTATTTTCCGAGTTCTATTCATTTCAAATTTCACATATATTTCATTCTATATTTCCTGTTATACTTCTTCATGTTAATATTCTTTATCGCCATGCTTTTTCTTATTCAATCTCATTTCACCCAATCATATCATATATATTGTCATGACATAAATTAAGAATCAATAAGGAAAATGTAAATGCAAGTCACTATTTCAACATATTTATTACAAAAAGAAAAATTATTAATGATAAAAGTTACAAAAATAATTGAATATGACGAAAATAACTAAAATACAATTCATTCTTAAAAAATAACATATTTATTTACATAATTTACACTCTCACTCCATTGATTCGGGGTCAATGTCCTCCTTATCACCTGGGGAGATGGTCAAGTCGTAGGTGGGTGGAGCCTCTGCGGCAGAAGGTTTCGGTGTCGAAATACTGGTGCCAGGGGTAGGGGGCCGCAAGTCTGCCAAGAGACTGTTGACCAATGGCAACAGCGCAGAACTGGAAGGTCGAGGAGAGAAGTTCAGTGGTGTCGAACATCCACTGGGGAAGAATGACGGTGTGCCTACCCTTGGCACCTGTGTCGAGTACACCTGATGAGATACCTGCTGCTGCGGCCGAGGCTGCTGTTGAAGGTGCGGATCATAAAAAAACACAGGTTAGGTTTGAGATGTGAACCACTGGTGTGGTGATGCCTGAACCGGTTGCACTGCAGAAGGTGTTGAAGTTCCGGGTTTCGTCTGCGACTCTTTATCAACTTGTGGGGGCGTCCAGTGGGAACATCCCCACGAGCCATGGCCTCTTTCGTCATGGGCATCCTCATCCTCGGGACCCTCCAAACTATGACAAAGCCTGATGACTTGCTTGAAGAACAGCTTCTGGTATCATCGAGGTACGTACTCCAAACGCTGCGTCAAGTACTGCACGAACATGGTGATGTCACGATGTGTGCTGTCCTGCACTTGTGGCATCAGTGTGTTTATGCTCGTCATAATCTGGGTCAGATGAGTCTGCAGACCTTTTGTAGAGTCAACTGACATGTTGGCGGATAGCCGTCGGTCCTCTGGCAAGTTCGTTGCTCCCTTCTGCTTCAGCCGCCTCCTCCGCTGGATCGAAGCAGCTGATAGGCCCGATATATATATGTCGGTAGAGGAATCGTCTGTCTCAGTTCTGTGCGACGATACAGGTGAGAACTGATTGCTGGCTACTGTGGGTTCGTGGGCGATGTGTCCTCCCAGGAATGCCCATGTGGTCATCACCTCCTCCTCCCGTGGTGTCCTGTTGCATGCAGCCGACCCGCTCTTGTATTCCCTCTTCTCGATCTTGCCGAAGTTTGTACGGCGAGCCTGGAAGAACTTCCGAACTTGCTGGAAGCTGCAATTGATGAAATTCACTGCCAGTTCACGCCAGAGTTCCTCCTTCCACCTTGGATTCGACCATTGCTTGTCCCACTTGTTGTACAAGGTACGATGAATTCCACGATGACTTCCTTGTCCTCTGGCATGAACGAGTAGTCTTGAATGTCCTTCTTGCTGGGGCAGTATCGTTTCTTCAGCTGCACAACGATACCACTCGGGCCTGTGATGTCCTGGGATTCAACAATGGATACGGTCGGCTCAACGTTCAGCTCTTCCTCATGTTCAGACGTCTCCGACCATTGTGAAGGCTGGATGTCCTGGGTGTCCTGGGTTTCCTGGGTGTCCTGGGTGTCCTGGGACTGCTGGGTAGGCCCGGGGTGGTCTTCCGTAGAGGCATAGTGTTACGTGGCTGGGTAAATGTGGCTGGGTAAATGTGGCTGAGTAAACGTCCCTGGGTTGTAAACGTCGCTGGGTAGACGTCCCTGGGTGAATGTCGCTGGGTAAACGTCCCTGGGTAGTAAACGTCGCTGGGTAGACGTCCCTGGGTGAATGTCGCTGGGTAAACGTCCCTGGGTAGTAAACGTCGCTGGGTAGACGTCCCTGGGTGAGCATGCGTTGGTGAGCATCCCTGGGGGAACGTCGCTGGGGGAACGTCGCTAGGCGAGAGTGGCTGGGTGAGCGTCGCTGGGTGAGAGTGGCTGGGTGAGCGTCGCTGGGTGAGAGTGGCTGGGTGAGCGTCACTGGGCGAGAGAGGCTGGGTCACAGAGTGGCTGGTCAGCAGGCTGTCACAGTGAGAATGATGCCCCAGTGGTCAGTCAGGCCCCTTTTATCCTCCGCAGAATGTGCGCCAGCCTTCCATCCAGTCGACCTAGGGAGACGCTGTAACACGCTGCATGCCCCACAACATGTGCGCGCCATGTATTAATCCTGTATGATGGCACCGTAAGGACACTGCACGGGAACCGCACAGCGCAGTGACATCACGCCGTAACACTCTCTTGCGGGTGGTACGATGTCGCACCACATCACAAATTGTGCGGTGTGGCCGCGCCACACCACTTATGGCTTCGTGCGACTTCATCACGCCGCCAGACGCCACGCAGAAATTTGAAATGATTCAAAATCCGGGCGGCATCTTGCGGCTTTAGCGGTCTTCGCCTGGCCCCGCCAGTGAGGTGGCGCACTTTTTATGTGTTTATAGTGCGGTTTCTTGCGGTTTCTTGCGGTCTCACGCCATAACAGACCGCACTACAAAAGTGCATAGGTGTAAACCAGTCTTATCGTGAGTTCAAGTCGAAGCTGACCCAGCCCGAATTGTCACTGGGTTTGTGCTTTCAACACCTTATGGTATTGACTCCTCCCTACTTTTGTACTTGTTTTTTATATTTGTATAACTTTTTAAACTTTTAAGTTGTATTCCGAGTTTGTGATTTTAACTTTTGTTTTATCTTTCTTTAGCTTGAAAATGGGACTTTTATGTCTTGAAACATCGCGACAACAATAAAAGTACTTATAATGGGAATAAAGGATTGTCCTTCACCTTGCATCGACTGAAATATATATATATATATATATATATATATATATATATATATATATATATATATATATATATATATATATATTATGAATCCCCTTTGCTTCATCCATGTAAAGTAACATTAAAAGCACATGCCTCTGATTTTTTTTCTCTTGCACTGACTCTTCCCGTGGTTCTCTTGTTTTCCTTCGCATGTGCTGGCCTCTTTTGCCCGTTGCAGGTAAATAAAAGGGAGCGATGCGGGAAAGACGGCATCACAAAGTACATATAAAATGTATTGCTATGTATAAATAAAGGTGTTGCCAAGGAGGAAAATGGAAAGGCGAGAAAGCCAAGAACTTTCGGCCTACCACGACCCTTTACTTAGCACAACTGGTCATACAGAGCAAAAACATAGTACAAGTAAGCTTAATATCCAGACTGACATTACAAGATTAGCATAAGGTCCAATTCACTTTTACAGAAACGAAAAAAAAACTCCTGAGGGCAAGACTAGAGATTTAAGGTAGCCACACCTTGGAGGAACACGCACGTGGTCAACAGATGATTCATCCAGAAAACAATACATTTTGAAAAACAAAGAGGCATATACGACTCAGCAACATCCCGAAAAAACAGATCATGATTTAGGCACTGTGCCTTGTCAAGGCAAATTTTTAATCGAAAACTATACATTTTGTATTAGTTAACATGAAATTTGCACAAATGTTCTAAAAAATTAGTGAAAAGATGAAAATAGGATATATATATATATATATATATATAAATATATATATATATAATATATATATATATATATATATAGAGAGATAGGAAGGAGAAGAAGAGAGAGAGCGAGAGAGAGAGAGAGAGAGAGAGAGATAACTTTTTGGGACCAAGTAATAAAGAACTCTTGTGTAAATTAACTGTAAAGTGTCCCTCATTACCTTATTTATATGGTCTAGTTAAAACTCATAAGGAAGACAAACCTATGGGGCCAATCATTAGTACTGTGGGATCAATTGCTTATAAACTATCTAAATATATTCCTAAATTGTTATCCCTTCTACTTGGAACTGTGTCTAATTCATACATCCGGAATTCTCTTGATCTTGTTGAAAAATTTAATAACATTGTACTAAATCCTAGTGATATCTTTGTCAGTTTTGATGTATGTTCCTTGTTTACAAAAGTCCCTATTGACTCTGTGCTAGAATATTTAAGTAATGAACTGTATTGCATGAATTACCTATGTCCATTAGTCACATAATTTCATTGATTAAGTTGTGTATTTGTGATTGCACTTTTTTTTTAATGGAGAATATTACCAACAAACATTTGGTATGGCCATAGGTAACCCTTTATCACCTCTCCTTTCAAACTTATATATGGAATTTTTTGAGAGACAACTCCTCCCGAATATCACACTTGTCCCCCTGAAATGGTTCAGATATGTAGATGACATCTTAGTCTTACCTGTGGGTATCTATGTAAATGATTTATTGTCTAAATTGAATAATTTAGTGGCATCCATAAAATTCACTGCTGAAATTGAAAATAGCAATGTCATCCCTTTCCTATATGTATTAATACATAGCGAATCTTTCCCATGTAAATTCAGTATTTATAGGAAACCCACAAATAATTTAACATATGTACATTTTTATTATGGCCACCATCTTAATATTGAAATTTCAATTTTTCTTCTATGTTCTTACGTGCTTTGCGTATTACGAGTCCACAATATCTTGACCAAGAAATAGAATACATAAAAAAGATAGGAAACGATCTCTGCTACCCACCTCATATAACTGATTTATGTTATCAAAAAGCTCACAAGAAGTTTTATAGTGTTGCTAGTAATGAAAAAGAAACCCATAGAAATATACTAAGCTTGCCTTACTTTCGTGGATTTGAAACAATAGAATCAATATTTAAACGTTTAGTGTTAATATTGTGTTCTCTTTTAACATTACCATTAAAGATATGCTAATTAAGAATAGTCCCGTAACTGATAACAACATCATTTACAAAATTCCTTGTAAGGATTGCCCGTCTTTTTACGTCGGTCAGTCTCTCTCTCTCTCTCTCTCTCTCTCTCTCTCTCTCTCTCTCTCTCTCGCTCTCTCTCTCTCTCTCTCTCTTGTGCTCGCTATATTTATATCCTATTTTCGTCTTCCACTAATTTTTTGGAACATTTGTGTCAATTTAATGTTAACTAATACAAGATGTATTGTTTTTCGATTAAAAATTTGAATTGACAAGGCACAGTGCCTAAATCCTTAAGAATGACTAAGTTTTTGATGGGAAAATGAATGTTACTAAAAATGTTTTCCTGAAATTTGACAACACCTCTGTGCTGGGTTTAGTGCTCCGTTGCCATCTCAGCCCAACAAGGTGATTCCGTGCACAGTCAGACTAAGAAAATAATTTATACAGTTAATCGGTACTTTTTAGATGAAAAGGCCAACGGCGGACACAGCCAAAGCCGCCAAAGTAAGCAGAGAGAGAGAGAGAGAGAGAGAGAGAGAGAGAGAGAGAGAGAGAGAGAGAGAGAGAGGTGGGGCAGAAGTACCTACCTTGGGAGAAGTGGCAACGGTGTGGAAAATCCAGGGTAAACAAGGCCAACGCCTTAGTGGCCAAAAAGGCTGAGTTTGACTATAGTAATAATCGAAGCAATAATGATAGATTTAATCTGTTAAGCGCCCTTAAACTTGTTCCCATATTTAATGAAGAAGACGTTTCCGAATTCTTCATTTCTTTTGAAAGAATTGCTAAGAAGTTGAATTGGCCTCGGGACATGAGAACCACTTTGGTTCAGTGTCTCTTAAAAGGTAAGTCCCAGCGTGTGTACAATACACTTAACGAGGGATTGTCATCTGATTTTGACTCTGTGAAAGCGATAATCCTGAAAGCTTACGATCTCGTTCCAGAGACATACAGACAAAAGTTTAGGAGTTTTAAAAAGAGTCCGGATATGACTTTCGTGGAATTCACCCAAAAGAAAGAACAGTTCATGAACGACTGGTTAAAGTCTAAGGAGGTTGACATATTCGAAAAATTAGGGTTAATTTTGAACGAAGAATTTAAGAGGTCTGTGTCAAGGGAGCTAAGGATTCATTTGGAGGAGTTGAAGATTGATTCTTTGCAGGAGGTGGCAATTGCCTCCGATGAGTACTCCCTTGCACACAGGCAAGACCCGGTAAAGAAAGATATGTCTAAAAAGTTCTCTCCTCGTAATGGAAATATTTGGCAGGGAAAACCTTATCAGAAAAGTTCTACTGATTTTTATAAAAGTGCAAGTGTGAACCATAATGTAGATAGCAGTAAAAACGGTAGTGGACGCTGAGAATTCCACGAGTCTGGGTTAAGTTGTTATTGGTGTAATAGGAAGGGTCATATAAAAGCGAATTGCTTTGCTAGGAAAATTACCTAGAAAGGAATACGGAACCCGTTAATGTAGTTTCTGCAGAGAAATCTCCAAAGAATGAGGTATCAACTGAAAACAAGTGACTAAAATTTGCTAAATACATATCGAATGGGACTATTTTCACTGATGTTGACAAACGAATACGACGTAGTGTTAAGATTCTTCGTGACACTGGTGCAGGGCAATTTTTAATTTTAAAAAAGTCTGTACCTAATGGGTTTGAATTTTCAGATAATGATTTTGTAATTCTGGGAGGATTTCATAACACGATTACTTCTTTTCCTCTCGAATCAATGTATCTAGAAACTGAGTATTATTGTAAAGCATGTAAATGCAGAAGATCAGTTATGTAGGGAATATATTAGCTAGGAAAATCTGTTAGTAGAGTTATAGTAGATGAAGGAGAGAGAGAGAGGTAGAAACGGAACGCAAACCAGGATGTTTGAAATGCGACAATCGTAAAACACAGAAAAGGGATCGAGTGAGACACAACACAAAATCGATGATGCAAGCAATCTAGGACCTGAACATCGATAACCAGTGGGTGGTAAGGACTCCTCACAGCATACACCTGATTCGTTAAAGGGATCACCGGAAGTAGTAGGCGGACAAGATTATCCAATTACGAAGAATTAAGGTGTTCTCCAGTAAAAAAGAAGGTGGAGCCAGAAATGAAAGAATCGGTCCAGAACTCAGTTGAATCAAAAGAAAAGTTTAGTTAGGAACTCACTTCTGGACGCATAACTTGTGTTGACGCATAACTTGTGTTGATTTTTACTCCATTTACCCTGTGTCATTTGTGTGTGATAGGACAGTGAATTTGTGTGTGTTACAATAATAATTAAGAAAAGAAACGTGGTGTTTAACTTGCCCAGAATCCTGAAGAAAAACGAACTCATGTCAAAGCCTCCTGAGATAAATGAAAAAGAATGAACTGAATTTAAATGAGAAATCAGCAAGACGTCCAGAAACGGACAAGTTTTCTACAAAATTTACCAGAAGCTCCTAAGATAGATTCAAACCACAAAGCAGTATAGATAAATGGTATCCCCTTATAACAAAACTAAAGAAAAACAAATACCAACCAAAACTAAAAAAAGAAAAAGACTTAATAAGACAATAAAAACTCCCAACATTATGAGGGTACAGTAAAACTGGCAGTGGTCGACAGTTTATCTGTTCCCGGCATTAACATGTTATTTGCTAATGATTTGGTGTTACATGACGAGGCAAATTATTTCCCAATTTTGACTGTTACCGAGATAGAGGATGATGCGTATTGTTTTGATGTTTCTCTGTGAGAACCAACCTCTGTTATTACTCGTTCTCGTGCTCGAGAGATTGATCTCGATAATGTTAATTTAGACTTTGATGAAATGAATGGACAGACGACTGACACTGTGACGAGTAGTTGTAGTAATAGTAGTAGAGATATTTTGTTTAATGATATTGACTGGGATGTCGAGGCTTTAAAAGAAGCCCAAGGAAATTAGATTTCTAATTTTGATGGTTTTGATCTTTATGATTTGTCAAAACCGGTTTTTCTTAAACAAGGAGGTTTGGTGTAGAGTCAGTAGGTCAGTTAATGCGTCTGCTGACCAGGTTGAGGTTTTAAGGCAGTTGGTAATTCCAGAACGATACCGTTCTAAGTTATTATTTTTAGCACATGAGAATAACCTTTCAGGGCATTTCAGGGTCAGGAAAACTTTTCAGAAACTTGCTGAACATTTTTTCTGGCCTGGAATGCGTTGTGATGTAAAGCGACATGTATTATCTTGCAAGGTTTGTCAACTCGTGGAGAAGCCGAATCAGAAAACTCCAAAAGCTCCTTTAATTCCTATTCCGTCAGTGGGGAACCTTTCAGGGAAGTGATTATTGATGTTGTTGGTCCTTTACCGCGGACGCGCGGGAGACATGAATATATTTTGACAGTGGTTAACAGGATGTCATGATTCCCTGAGGCTGTCCCGCTGCGGAGTATTAGAGGGGAGAAAATTGTCGAGGCGCTGGTTGGCTTCTTTACGAGGTTTGGTATTAATCCCAAAATCATTCAAAGTGACTGTGGTACGAACTTTACAAGTAGGTACTTTAAGCGAAAAATGAATGAGTTAGGGATTGACCATGTTACTTCTTCCCCTTATCACCCTGAAAGTCATGGCCAAGTGGAGAGATTCCACCAAACCCTGAAATCTATCTATTTTGTTTGGAAACAGGTTGTGAATGGGATAAAGAGATCCCCTATGCTCTATTTGCAATCAGGTCAACGCCTAATGAGACTGGGTTTCTCTCCCTTTCAGCTCACATTTGGACATTGTGTTCGTAGTCCATTGGATGTTGTGAGAGAACACTAGGAGGGAGAAACCCCGGAAATGAATGTTTTAGATTATGTATCTAATTTACAGGAGAAATTGCGTAGAGCTTGGACGTTTGCCCAGGAAAATTTAACACAGGCTCAAGCTACTATGAAAACAAATGATGATGTTGGAACCCAAATGAGACATTTTGATCCAGGAGACAGAGCCTTGGTACCGCTTCCCATGCCTGGAAATCCACTCAAGGTAAAATTCTCAGGTCCGTGGAAGGTACTCAAGAAATTGAATAATGTTAATTACCTTATTGAGACCCCTGAAAGACGTAGAAAAACCCAAATTTGTCACATCAATATGTTAAAACCTTTTGTCGATAGAGAAGTAGGGGTAGACATAGAACCAGTGTCACTGGTAAAGATAGAAGTAGATCCTATGGTAGGTATTAAATTATCTGTGGGGTCTGATGGTCTGTCTAATAATTCGGGTATTATTAATAACCTTGATGTTAAATTTCAGCACCTGGATAAGGATAAAGTAACGCCCTTAACAATGTTAATTAATGATTATAAAGATTTATTTCAGGATTCACCAAGACGAATTGTTGATGTTGATGTACAGGAGGCATGACTATTAAACAAAGTCCGTATAGGTTGAACCCATGCAAAAGGGACATCGTGAAAGACGAAGTTAGGTATGTGCTGGACCACGATCTCGTAGAGCCCAGTTGTAGCCCCTGGAGCTCTCTGGTAGTCTTGGTTAAAAAGGAGGGTGGCGAGCATTGACTGCTTTGATTATCGCAAGGTTAACTCTATTACAAAGACAGACTCCTTCCCTTTGCCCCGGGTGGAAGATTGTATCGACCGTGTGGGATTTGCTAAATATATTAGCAAATTTGATTTGTTGAAAGGCTACTGGCAGGTCAGTCTTTCACCCAGGACAAGGAAATTTCTTCGTTTGTGACAGGTGATGGGCCGTATGAATGCAAGGTTATGCCATTCGGTATGAAAAATGCAGCTGCCACCTTTCAAAGACTCATGAGTTTCATCACTTGTGATTTAGAAGGATGCGTAGTATATATTGATGACTTAATCATTTATAGCGACGATTGGGAGACACATCTAAAGAGAATTAGAGCTCTATTTGAGGTTCTAAGAAAGGCTGGTTTGGTAGTTAATTTAAGGAAGAGTGATTTTGCTCAGGCCAAGGTAGTTTATCTTGGTCACGAGGTAGGTCTGGGTAAAGTCGCTCCTAAGAAAGCGAATGTGGAGGCTATTTCAAACTTTCCTGCACCTCAAAATAGGAGAGGTGTAAGACGTTTTCTGGGCGTGGTAGGTTACTATCGCAAATTTGTGAAAAACTTTTCCGATATTGATCATCCATTAACTGATCTTTTGAAGACAGTTGTAAAATTTATTTGGGATGACCAGTGTCAGGAATCGTTTGAAAAATTGAAAGCTTCTTTAATAACTTTTCCATTAGTATGTTCCCCGGACTTTTCTCTCCCTTTTTGTTTAGCGACAGATGCCAGTGATGCAGGTCTAGGTGCTGTCCTTCATCAAAGACTTCCTGATGGAACGACTCATCCTGTGGCGTACTTCTCTAAGAGGTTGTTACCAGCAGAGAGGAGGTACTCGACCGTGGAGAAGGAAGCCTTGTGTTTAGTAAAAGCCCTCTTCCACTTTGAAGTATACCTGTTGTCCTCTCCGGCTCAAATAATTGTGTTAACGGATCATAATCCGCTTATTTTCATAAATAAATGGAAAAACAAGAATGAGCGTATCTTTTGTTGGAGTCTTATCCTGCAGGAGTATAACCTTAATATCCAACACATCTCTGGCAAAAGTAATGTTGCTCCCGATACTTTATCGAGAGCCTTCGAGAAGGTTTAATTTATTGAGAAATAGTTAACTTTTCAAGAATGCCTCAATATTAGAAATTTTTCTTATTTTTCAGGTCCAATATTTACATTGCTTTTACTTTTTTCCCTCTCTCCCTCTCTTTTGTTAGAGTAGTGAACTTGATATAAAGTTTTTTTTATTTAATTCAGATAGAATTGTTTAAAGTTTAAGTTTTGAAAATTAAGTTAATTCTCTCATTTAAAAAAAATAATAAATGATTTTTTTCCTTTTGGTGGGGAGCTGTAATAATATGCTTAATTTTTATTCGTGGCCTGTAAAGTAAATTTCCTTCAGTTACTTTCAATTAAAATTTTTTTTATGGCACAAAAAAAAAAGACTGGTTAAGGTTTTTCTCGCTCCCACCGAAGGTTGTTATTATTCAAGTGGTACCTCGCCCATGAGAGTTTTTTTTTCTCTTTCCATGCATTTATTCGACCAGATGCTCGTTTGGTGATTTGCGGGTCGTTGCCTCACTTTTGGTGGGGACCGTTGGCCGAGGATGAAAGAGAGTATGGATTCGGCTCCTTATCTTGGAGGTTTCCCTGCAGGACGTTTTAAAAATTTGGAGATTCTCTTGGGAGAATATACACTCTAGAGGCCTTGCTGCATTTGAGGACCCCCTTTTCACCTGTATTACGGAGGGCGTTGATGGTGTTGTGGAAGCTGCAGCCTTGTTGTTTGAGAAACGTCTCCTGTGCTCTGATCGGGCGCCCTTCCTGTGTGCTGTAGAGGGTACTATATCTACGTCTCTGCATCTCTGGACCTGCCTGCTGCCCTTTGGAAAGCATCTTGTCTTGGCCCTGGTCCTGCTTTCGTCCTGAAACCTCCGGAGTCGTGAAAAGGCCTGAATCTGTTCAGAATGCTGGTAAGGATATACTGAATATATTCGTTTATTGACGTTACTGACGTGGGTCAGTGTATCCTCTGGCTGCAGATCCCCCTTCGTGATTCTGGAGCAGTTGATTGACAGCCGTGTGTGCATTGAATAGTGGTGTTATCGACCATATAGTGCCTGCATGTAACCACCTTTGATGTTAGATCAAGTGATCTGTGATAAGTTATTTGTAATTATGTATGTAAATATTTTTGAGTAATTGTATGATCTAGGATTAAGGTTCTTTCCGTCTTTCATTATCTTCTCCAAAAGAATGTTTACAGGGCTTTCTAGAAACAGGCTGTTTTCCTTCTTCCTCCTAATAACTGTCTCTTGTTCTATTGTGCGAATGAGGATATTTTCAGGTACAGTTTTTTTTGTAAACCCTAATCAGTTTTTTTATGTGTGTTTAATTTAAGATTTATTTATAATAAATAGTAAAGTTTTGATCTATATTTTCGTTATCCTCTTTGAATGTTATTGTTGTTTTTCACTGTTTGGAAATGAATAAAAATAAATAAATAAAAATAAATGAAGATAAAAAAATAAGTAAAAATAAATGAATAAATAAAAATAAATGCACAAATTTTAGGATTAAATAAAAAAAAAAATGAAAAAAATGAATAAATAGATAAATAAAATAAAAAAATACATATATAGAATAGAAAAAATTTGATTAAAAAAGTTATGAAAATAATAAATAAACAAATAAAAATAAATAAACAAAGAAAATAATTAAGAATAAAAAATAATAACTAACTAGTTAAATAAAAAAGAAATAATTAATAAAAAATAAAACAAACATAATAGATAAATAAATAAATAAATAAATAAATCAATTTAATTGCTTGATTAATAAATAAATAAAAAATGAATAAAAATATAAAGATAAACTATAAATACATAACAATATGAAAAATAAATGAATAAAATAAATAAATAAAAATGAAAAATAAAAATTAAATGAATAACCTTAAATAAATAAAAAAAATAAATAAATAAAAAATAAATAAAAATACATTAAAACTAAATAAATAATAAATAAAATAAAATAAAAATAAAATTCAAATAATAAATAAATAAATAAAGAAAATAAAAATATATAAATGATAAATAAATAAGTAAAAAAATAAATTAATAAAGAAATAAATAAAAACAAATAAAAGTAAAAATAAGAAATAAATAAAAAATAAAAATATAAAAATGAAAATTGATAATTTCATAAACAAAAACAGGTAAATAATAAATATAAATAAAACCAAATAACTAACCAATAAATAAAAATTAAAAATTAATAATTAAAGTAAATAAAAATAAAAAAATAAATAACAGATAAGCTAAATAGGAAAAAAAAAATAAAGATAAATAAATAAGAAAATAAAAATAAAAGAAAAAATTAAATATAAATAAAAATAGATTATTATGAATTAAAATAAATACTTATATAAAATAATAATGAAGAAATAGAAAATAAAAATTCAAAATAAACGAATAAATAAATAGTAATTAAAACAAACAAATAAATTAAATAATTTAAAAAATAATAAAATAAATAAAAATAAATAAATAAAATAAATAAATAAAAATAATTATAAATTAAAATTAAAAATAAAAACAAAGGAAAAATAAATTAAAAATAAATGGAAAAAAATAAAAGATAAGAAATAAAAAAATAATATATTAAATAAAAATAAATAAAAAATAAATAAATAAACAAATAAATAAAATAATAACAATAAAAATGATAAAAAAATAATAAGTAAAAATAAATTAAATTAAATAAAAAAATAAACAAAAAGTTAAAAAATTAAAGTAAAAATAAAAAATAAATAAAATAAAAATATATAAATGAAAAAATTGAAAATAAGTTTAAATAAAAACAGGAATAAAAATAAATTAATTAATAAAATAAACAAATACTAATAAATTAAAATAAAAAATTAAATAAATAATTAAATGTAAATAAAAAATAAATAAACAGATAAAAAACGTAATAAGAAAAAAAATAAATAGATAAATAAAAAAAACTTTTTTTAAGAAACTAAAATTAAACAAGAAAAATAAATATGTAAAATAAAAGTTCTAAAATAGAATTAAAATAAATAACTTTAAAAATTAATAAATTAACTAATGAAGAAATAGAAATTAAAAATTCAAAATAAACGAATAAATTCAAATAGTAAAATAAAACAAACAAATAAATGTAATTTAAAAATTCTAAAAATAAATAAAAACTAAATAAATAATAAAATTAAATAAAAATTAATAAAAATAAATTAAAAAAATAAAAATAACAAAGAAAATAAATAAAAATAAATGAATAAAAATAAAAGATAAGTCTAAAAATAATTTAAAATAAATAAATAAAAATAAATAAAAATAAATAAATAAACAAAATTAAATAAATAATTAACAAATAAAAATGAAATAAAATAAAGGAAATTTAAATAAGAAATTAAAATAAAAAAGAAAACATTAATTAAATAAAATAAAATAAAGAAAAAATAAACAATTTAAAAATTAAAAAATATCTAAATGAAAAATAAATAAATGAATAAAATAACTGTTAAATTTAAAAAATAAATAGATAAATAAAGAAATAAATAAATAAATTAAAGAATAAAATAAAAATAAATTGCAAGATAAATAAAAATAAATAATAAATGATTAAATTGAAATAAAACTTAATGAAATTAAAGTTAATAAATTAAGATAAATTAAATTAAAAATGAAAATAATTAACTAATTTTTAAAATCGAAATTAAAATAATAAATCAATGAAAATAACAATAAATGAAAACAAATAAAAATAAATAAATTAAATAAACGAATTAAAAAAATAAAAGAAAAATAAATAATAATAAATAAATAAATAATAAATAAAATAAGATAAATAAATAAAATAAATACTTATATAAATAATAATAAAGAAATAAAAATTTGGAAATTGAAAATAAAAGAATAATTCAATACAAATAAAATAAATATTTAAAAAATAAAAAGAATAAAATAAAAGATAGATGAAATTTAAATAAAAAGAAATTAAATAAAGATAAATAAATAAACTAAATAAAAAATAATTGAAGTAATAAAATAAATAATAAAACTAAATAAAACTTAAATTAAAAATTAAAGTAGATTTAAAATTATTAATGAAATAAATAAATTGAAAGTTTAAAAATAAAAATAGAATAAAAAACATAAACATGTAAAAAAAATAAATAATAAAGGGTAAAAAAGAAAGAAATAAATAAATAACCTAAAGCAATAAATAAATAAATACCATTATTAAATAGATAAATTGTAAAAAATAAAATAATATAAATAAAACTAATGTAAAAATAAATAAATAATTAAAACAAATGAATAAAAGATTTGCAACAAATAAAAATAAAATATAAAAAATAAAAATTAAATAAAAAATGAATTAAAAATAAATGAATAAATAAGAATACGTAAAAAATTAAACAACAATCAAAAATTATTAAATATATAAATGAAAACAAACAAATAAATAAAATAATAAATAAGTAAATTGGATAAATAATAATAAAATAAAAAAAAATAAATAATGAAATAAAGGAATAAGAAAAAAAATTAAATAAAAATAAATAAATATTAATAAATAGAATAAATCGAATAAATAAAAAAAATATAATAGAAATAAATTAAATAAAAAATAAAGAAATACAAATGAACAAATAAAAATAAATTAAACAAAAAAAATAGAAAAATTAAAAATAAACTAAATGATTAATAAAAATAAATTCAATTTAAATGAAAATAAAATAAAAATAAATTTGAAAATAAAAATAAAAAACCGAATAAATAAAAAATGATGGAAAATAAAAAAGAAATAAAAGAATTAATAAAAAATAAAGTGATAAAATCAATAAAAATATTCAAATTGATAAAAATCTAAATAAAAATAATAAATAAGTAATAGATAAATAAAAAATAAAATAATATATATAATAAAAACATAAATAAAAGCCAATAAATAATAATAAATAAATGAAAACATATAAATAAAAATCAATAAACATAAAAGAAAAAAAATATATTTAAAAAATAAACATTATTAAATAAATAAATTAAAATAAACAAATAAATAAAAATAAATAAATAAGTAAATAATAATGAATACATAAGAATAAAGAAATATAAAGAATAAATAAAAAGATAGAAAGATTAAAATAAGTATAAATAAAAATAAATAAAGTAAAAATAAATAATTAAAATAAATAAATAATAAATTAAATAAATAAATAAATAAAAAAAATAAGTAAATGAAATTTAATAAATAGTTGAAAATAAATGAATAAATAAATATGAATAAATAACAATAAATTAATTATAAAAGAAAAATAATAGAACTAAAAAAAATAAATAAAGAAAAATAAATGAAAATAATAATAAATAAGAATATATATATATATAAATAAGGAATAAAAATAGCGGTAAATGAATAATTAAATAAATAAAATAATTTTATTGAATAAATAAATAAACTAAACATAAATAAATAAATTTTAAAAATTAATAAATAATTAAAGATAAATTTAAAATAAAATAAAGAATTATAGATAAATAAAAAATAAAACAAAAATAAATATATAAACAAAAAAGAAAAAGTGAATAAATAATTAAGAATAAATGAATTAAAAAAATGAAAATAAAAATCAAAATAAATTTAATGAAATAATAAACTTATAAATAAAATAAAATAAAAATAAATAAATAAAGCCATAAATAAATAAAGGAAATAAAATAAATTAAAAATAAAAATAATAAAAATAGATGAATAAATACAAATGAATAAAACTAAATAAAATTTAAATAAATAAAAAAATAAGTAAATAAATGAAATAAACAAATGAATAAAAATAAAGAAAATTAATTTAAATTAAAACGAATAAATATAAATAAAAATAAATAAATAAATAAATAAATAAATAAAAAATAAATAAATAAGCAATAAATAAAAATAACTAAACAAAAATAAAATAAAAATCTAAATAAAAAAATTAATAAGCAAATGATGAATAAAAATAAATAAAATTAAATAAAAATAAGTAAATAAATAAATAAAAATTAAGAAGATAAATAGATAAATACATGAATAAGAAGATAAAAAAAATTATAAATAGAAATAAATAAATTAATAAAAATAAATAGAAATATACACTATAATAAAATAAAATGAATACATAAAAATAGATAATTAAATATAAATAATAATGAAAATAAATATAAATAAATGAATATATACCCAAATAAATCAAATAATAATAATTAAATGAAAATAAATATATAAATAAATAAAAATAAATAAAAAGAAAAAAACAACTAAATCAATAAAAATAGATGAATAAAAATGTATAAATAAAAAATAAATAAATGAACAAAATAAATAGCATATTAAAAAATAATTACACAATAAAAAGAAAAAATAAATAATAGATATATATATATGTATATATATATATATATATATATATATATAATATATATATATATATATATGTAATGGGGGATTCCCCCCCCCCCCTATTCATTAGGTAAGCGTGTAGCACGAAACGGAAGGCAAACCCACACACAGCATTACAACACAGCCTCTCTCTCTCTCTCTCTCGGCAATCCCTCTCTCTCTCTCTCTCTCTCTCTCCAAGGAATCTCTCTCTCTCTCTAGCACCGACACCTCTCTCTCTCCACCTCTTTCTCTCCATTCTAACAGGTAATGAAAATATGAGAGAGACGCATCATAACATTAACGTTTATTAACAATGAATAAATAATGGATAATCAAGTCTTACAGACTAACTCAAAAAAACCCTGAAATAGTAAAATGTCTAGTCACCAAAAAGTCTACACCCATCTGGGAACTCTTTGTCCCTCTCCTGCCAGAATCGTCTGTTTCAAAGATACAGAACACATCCCGGTAAGTACACACACAAGACTAATAATCAATGACCAAATATTGGATATTATCATAAAAAATGTCAAACAGATAATAAGCCAGCCTTCGGCTAAAACACTTCAACACTCACCCAAGCAACCGGAACACTTAAACACAGTTAATCAAAACTCCCCGGCGAACGCCACGGCATCTTGCCTTTCACTTGAAGACCCTCTGTCAAAATCCACCCATAGGTTTGCGTATGAAACTATTAAAGGGAAGAGGCGCACACGCACATACGAACGCACAGTTCGCTAGCGCCTCGCAACACTAGTTGCATCCAGTTTCACAAAGGCACTTTGAGAAGAGTTAATAAACTCAGTACATTGACTTGTCGAACTAAGCATTTTTATCTCATGCCATCCCCCAAATAACTACCATTGTCATCAGCTACTCTCGGGTCGCCGCTCCTGCACTGTTCTCCACATTCCATAGGTCAAAGGGAACACATGGACAATATATTATCAATCAAAAACCCTAGGCCTTACATAGCTCGGCCACCCCATGCTAGCCCCCGCCTAGCAAAATTGCTTATATAATACAAAACACTGGCCGGCTTAAAATAAAATACAAGTAAAAACTGCACGTCTCTGGCATTATAAAATAAAGTCTTATCACGCTTTATCTCCCAATAACACTAGAATTTTTCTCTCATTTTTTCTGCATTTCTTGAATATCCCTCTTTGCTTGTCTGCAACTAGCTGCACAGACAGTAGACTGTAGGAAGCTGTAGGAAGACGGAAGGCCTCCCTCATTGTAGAAGACTTCTCACGACTTCTGCAGATCCCCAAAAGACACGCTGTAGAATTCTCGCGATCACCCACGTGGAAATTCTTGTAATCACCCTGGACAACACGACAGCAGTACTCTCTGCACGGCTGGTGGACGTCTTGCTGGCGTTTGGGAAACGACTTTTTTGGTGTGTGTTAGTATGTCAGTCAAGTCTTTGGTCAATCTAAGAAAATCAACCCAGACATACTACTTCTATCAAACAATGATCTCAAAAAGTCAGAAATACTAACTGAACGTCTCCCAATTAACTCCCTTTAATATGACTACTAAATCATAAGTCATTATCGCAACTTTCAAAGGAAAAGAAACATCAAGTTCTAGTTCTCCAACTCAATTCTCCAAATTCACACATCAGCACACACACAACTCAGAAATCACAGCAACTCCACGGACTTCTGTACTCATATTTCAAACTCGAATGTTCTCATAAGAAAAAAATAGAAAAAATTGTAATGAGCCCAAGGAAAAAAAAGAATCACGTAACACACCCAGACCCAAAAAAATGTTCTCTCAAGCTCTGATATTCAAACAATCCAAAAAATCAGAAAAAAAATCTCCAATGTTTAACAGCAAAAAACCCCCTTTACTGCTCATACAACTAATTACAAAAAGACTTAATGTCAAACTCCCATTTACGTGAACAGCAACCCCAGAAAAATCACATCTCCTGATAAAAAAATGCTATTTAAGCTCAATCCCCAAATTATATCTCTCATAGGGAAAGGAAGAAAAATAACAAAAAGATAACCACAAGTACGTTTCCCCAATCACAAAACACATAATATATGTATAATATGCATAACCCCCCCCGCTTTTTCCCCAAGAAATGCTCCATGTAAAGTTATGGAATTTGCCAGAAAGCAAACTCTTACCCATGCGCTTTCGTGAAATGCTATTGTCAACATTTCCAGATATTGCTAAAATTCTGATCTATCATCATCAGAGGAAAAGTCAGCACAGCGCTCATCACATTTCTTGTCAGCAGAAAAATCGCCTGCGGACGCATGTTCAAACAGCAGCATAAAGAATTGTCTAGTCAGACACATAAGTTTGGAAACTCATGATTCTCTAGAAAAAAAGGTCTAACAGACACATTTCACAGAATTAACTCCAGGATATGACTAATGTTCAAAGATTTGTCTCAAAGACTTATTCTCTCAACATGACTTTGCCTCAAATTATATGCCTCCAAGAATAACACACTTGTGAACATAAAAAAATGCACACATCTCCATAGGACTCTTAATGCAGTAATGACACTCCTCTCCAAATAGTCACGAAACCAATGAGAAAGAACTACAGAAATCTCCTCTTGACTCGAAGAAAAACTCCCATAACCACAAAAAAGGGTCACCCGCCCAAGATTAATTCCAACTCCACACATAATTATGAGACACCATATTAATAATAACACCACTCCGGATATAAAAATATTTACTCCATTTGGTTAATAACCAACCCCCTTATATTTCTCTCTTATTTCTCCAATAGCCACATGTCAACAAAAAAGACCACCACTCCAAGAATAGAGAATAATCACCTCTATTTCGGCAAATACAAAATATTTACCTCTATTTCCCCAATAACTCCATGTGGAACAAAACAAGGCTCCAAAAAATATATCTCCAAAAAATGTGCACTCAAGGCATCTAACTCACACACTCACAAATATTGCCCCATAATCTCCAAATATGTGTCTCCATTTGCAACAAAGGTGGCTGCAAAATAATTGAACTAAACATAGCTCATACCACTATTGGCAAATATCAAAAATGGCCAAAAATATATCTCCCATATATTATATCTCAAAATATAACTCCAAAATAATATATACCTCCAATTATAACTCCAAATATATCTCAATTATAACTCCAAATATATCTCAATTATAACTCCAAATATATCTCAATTATAACTCCATGTTATAGTCAAAAACTATAAAAACTCTCTCCGTTTAGCATAACTGCTAAAAAAAAGGGCAAAACTCGGCAAATAAAACTGTCTAGAAAATTCTAGAAAAAATCACCAATGTGCCACAGCTATTATAACAGAACTCCAAATAAAAAGTGTCTTAGCAAAGACTTCTCCATATGCACTACGACATAAGTCACTAGAAAACTTAACCAAGTTTCCTATCTCTCACAAAGTTGTCACAAATACGACAAAGGTATTGTGCAAGAAAACTCACAATTTCTGGAACACAAATATCCAGAGAAAAAATGTAGTGCCATTACGTATGCATTCAAAACGTGCAAAAAATTCTCCCATACATTTCTCTATAGCATCAAATAGCTGAAACCCAAACACGTTCTCGAACAATGACTCTAAGTCACGAACTGAGATAATATTCACACTAACTGGAGAGAAAAAACAAATTCAAATTCACCCTTGGTAAAAAAAACTTGTGTCAGCGATGGCTAACTTCCAAAAAGAAGAAAAGAAAAATCAACGGCCTTGTTCACTATCTCCCGTAACTCACCAGATGTCAAGCAATTATCTGCTGAACTCATAAAAAAAGAAAAAAACTAAAATAATGTGTTGTTAGTTCCACCCAAATTAAAAAAAGATTTCACCTCCCTTGATAGCATTAAAACGCCCACGTATTAGTATAAAAAAAATCAGTATCAGAAATATCATTATCACAAAATCACCAAAAAAATTGCTATCATCAAAATCATCAGTATCAGTACAAAAAAAAAATATCACCAATGTCAATGCTTGTCCATTCTCCAAACATTCAGCACAAAATTCAGCAAAAGTTCAGCAAGTTTCACCACAATTCACCAAGATTCAGTCAGATTGTCATCAAGATTCAGCCAAAATCATCCCCGTGAATCACTGAAATATTCTCCAAAGTTACAAAAACTCAACAATTAATTAACACAAGACTTCTCCCATTAATTCCTTGTAATAATTATCCATGAATAATCATCTGTAATAATTATAGAATAATCTCCCATGAAATATCTCTAATCTCTCGTAAAACAATTCTCCCGTAAAGATAATTATACTCAAGCAAACCTCCCGTGACACATCTCAATTATTAATAATAACAATAATAATAACTCTCCATAGCAACAATTCTCTTGCAAAGATCTCAAGTAAGGGTGAATTCAAAATAGCATACAACAGTATTGCTGAATCGTATGATACACAATTTCTCCAGCATACACCATTCACGGCACCGGGCATTCCCATTTGGCACCATTTTCAAAGTAATCTCTCCAACACAAAAAAAAAATAATAATAATCTGTGTCTCCCCAATATATTTGTGTCTTTCAAGGCACAAAGAAAACATATAAGACATCCTGTGCATGTTAACTACTTTTCCCCGCATTCACGGAAAAGAAAAATCTCTTTTTATTTCCTTTTCTCTTCCTCCAAGAAAGAAAAAAATATCTCTTTTCTAAAAAAAAAAAGACTCTACGGGCATTTCACTTCATCAACAAATCAATCAGCTGATGTCTTAGCATCCAATGTCAAGGGCAAATCCATACCCACACAACAAAAAAAAAGACAAAAAAAAAAAAAAAAGGGGGAGTTCACCCACACTGAGAAAAAAAAAAATTTCTCCCCCCCCGTTAGAACAACCCCTCAGTCAAGCGGCAGAACAGCCCGAGGCATGCCAGTAGTCCCCCATCTCCCCTTAAACAGTGTCTGAGGACCCCCTCCCAAGGTATACACTAGTACCCATCTCGCAATGCCCTCTCTCGAGGTATGCAGTACCCACAATGCAACGCGCCTCTCTGCGCGGTAAGCAGAAAGTGCTGAGCCCGTAAAATTGTGGCCGCTCTTGTCTCCAAGCCAAATATGCTTATCTAAGCACAGTTCACATGCAAAAAGCACATCTCTATACACTCTTATGTGTTTAAAACAAAGACGAATACGTCTATTATAAACAGGCGTGAATAAAGAAAACACGTCACTTCTGCTACTATGGGGAAAGACAAGAAAAATTTTTGACCTCTTGAACCAATCCCATTCCACTGAAATATTTAAAACAACCCTCCCTTTCAAAACAATAGTTTTTAACACTCACCACTCCATAATGGGAACAAAAAGAACTCGAAATTCTCGTAAAACGCGGCAGTGATACATGCACTAAACACAACACCCACACGGCCTTCTCGGGATGCACTCGTCATTACACAAGCAAAAGTCATACTGGGTGCGCCCACTGCTTCTAGGCTGACTCCCTGGGAAAAATGCTGAGTCCAATAAAATCCTTCCCTCCCTTTAGCACAGTTAACAGATAGATATTTTCTCATTTTTTCTCACTAAGTAACTGAAAACTAACAGTTTAACGATTTTCCACAATCCCACAAAGGCTTTGTTGTTCGAAAACTATCGCTAAGTCATAACCCCTTTTATTTTCTAACTGGCCACCCATCTCTACATTGGCGTTCCTAGGCATAAAGAAAAACTCTTTTATAACACCTATCCCACCGCTGCCACCACTGTAATGGGGGGATTCCCCCCCCCCATTATTCATTAGGTAAGCGTGTAGCACGAAACGGAAGGCAAACCCACACACAGCATTACACACAGCCTCTCTCTCTCTCTCTCTCGGCAATCCCTCTCTCTCTCTCTCTCTCTCTCTCCAAGGAATCTCTCTCTCTCTCTAGCACCGACACCTCTCTCTCTCTCCACCTCTTTCTCTCCATTCTAACAGGTAATGAAAATGAGAGAGACGCATCATAACATTAACGTTTATTAACAATGAATAAATAATGGATAATCAAGTCTTATAGACTAACTCAAAAAACCCCGAAATAGTAAAATGTCTAGTCACCAAAAAGTCTACACCCATCTGGGAACTCTTTGTCCCTCTCCTGCCAGAATCGTCTGTTTCAAAGATACAGAACACATCCCGGTAAGTACACACACAAGACTAACAATCAATGACCAAATATTGGATATTATCATAAAAAATGTCAAACAGATAATAAGCCAGCCTTCGGCTAAAACACTTCAACACTCACCCAAGCAACCGGAACACTTAAACACAGTTAATCAAAACTCCCCGGCGAACGCCACGGCATCTTGCCTTTCACTTGAAGACCCTCTGTCAAAATCCACCCATAGGTTTGCGTATGAAACTATTAAAGGGAAGAGGCGCACACGCACATACGAACGCACAGTTCGCTAGCGCCTCGCAACACTAGTTGCATCCAGTTTCACAAAGGCACTTTGAGAAGAGTTAATAAACTCAGTACATTGACTTGTCGAACTAAGCATTTTTATCTCACGCCATCCCCAGAATACTCATTCATCAGCTACTCTCGGGTCGCCGCTCCTGCACTGTTCTCCACATTCCATAGGTCAAAGGGAACACATGGACAATATATTATCAATCAAAAACCCTAGGCCTTACCTATATATATATATATATATATATATATATATATATATATATATATATATATATATATATATATATATATATTTATATATATGTGTGTGTGTGTGTGTGTGTATGTGTGTGTGTGTGTAACTGAATCACGAAAGTTTGGAACGTGATAAATCCATAAATAAAGGTATAAGCCACGAAGGAGAGATAAACATTAGAGTTTCTGCAAAATCTTTCGACTCAACGTCCTTTACTTAGCAGACAAACTGACTTATATGTGAAATTGAGGGTACAGGAAAGATCGTATAAGTGGCAGATAGGGATTATAACGAGATTAGTACCTAGAATCCGACACACCTGGAGAATGAGTAACCTTTCCAAACAAACATAAACATGGGTACAATTTAAGAACAAAAAGATTAAGTCCAACTGCTCACACACAGGGACAACACAATTAAAGGATTATACAGGGCGACAGCTTACCGCATTCAGATCTTTGGTAAACAGAAACTTATTCATAAAACATATTAAACATACGTATACAAAGAAAATATATCTAAGGCAACTAGTTTGTATTTAAGTCTGTAATTATATCTTTGAAGTCATTCTTAAACATGTTACAAATACAAGGGTCTAAATGAAACAGGCCACGACTAATATTAAAATTACAATGGGAAGTAAGTTGCATTATGGCAGATTCTAAAAGATTTCGTGATAAGACATCTTTTGATCTTACAATTACTAAACTACCAATCCAATTTATCCGGTGGTTGTTTTCACTTAAATGAATGAATATTGCATTAGATGTTGGCCCAGTTTTGACAGAATGTTTATGCTGTTTCAATTTTTCTTCTAAGCCTTTGTTCGACTGTCCGAGATAAAAGGAGGGGCAGTCCCTACATGGAATTTTATATAATGATGTTCTTTTAGAATCTGCAATAAAACAACTTACTTCCCGTTGTAATTTTAATATTAGTCATGGCCTGTTTAATTTAGACCTTTGTATTTGTAACATGCTTAAGAATGACCTCAAAGATATAATTACAGACTTAAATAGAAATTACTTGCCTTAGATATATTTTCTTTGTATATGTATGTTTAATATGTTTTGTGAATATGTTTTTGTTTACCAAAGATCTGAATGTGGTCAGCTGCCGCCCTGTATAATCCTTTAATTGTCTTGTCCCTGTGTGAGCAGTTGGACTTAATCATTTTGTTCTTAAATTGTACTCATGTGTATGCTTGTTTGGAAAGGTTACTCATTCTCTAGGTGTGTTGGATTCTAGGTATTAATCTTATAATCCCTATTTGTCACTTGTACGACCTTTCCTGTATCCTCAATTTCTCATATAAGTGAGTTTGTCTGCTAAGTAAAGGACGTTGAGTCGAAAGATCTTGCAGAAACTTCATTGTTTATCTTTCCTTCGTGGCTTATACCTTTATATATATATATATAGATATCTATATATATATATATATATATATATATATATATATATAAATATATGATATATATATATATATATATATATATATATATATATATATATATATATATATATATATATATATATATATATTATAAATAATTATCACATCACCGTGATTCATATAAATTATTTGAGCTACAAATGTCCTTTAATATCTAATTCGCTCTACCTTGGAATTGATATATTTTCATATATGTACCGAAGAGGAATTTTTAGTTGATAATAATTTTGTCCCCTCATGGGATCGAACCAAAGTCCAACGGACAGGAACGAAGTCAGGACCGACAGTGATGTTAGCGATTCGGCTAACAAGTGAGGTTATAAGTTTATATCAATTCTGACCTTACAAATCACCGTCGAACTCGGTTTTTTCGTAATTAGTATCGATATGAAACCCCCTCTACCACGTTAGCCAATTCGAACGTTTGCTGCACGTAGCCATATTATGAATAATTATCGCATCACCGTGATTCATATAAATCATTCGTGCTACAAATGTCCATTAATATCTAATTCGCTCTACCTCGGAATTGTTATATTTTCATATATGTACCGAAGGGGAATTTTTAGTTGATAATAATTTCGTCCCCTCTTGGGATCAAACCACCGTCCAACGGACAGGAACGAAATCAGGACCGACAGTGACGTCAGCAATGTGGCTAACAAGTGAGATTATTGATTCTAACCTTACAAATCACTGTCGAACTCGGTTTTTTCGTAATTAGAATCGATATAAAACCCCCTCTACCATGTTAGCCAATTCGAACGTTTGACGCACATAGCCATATTATGAATAATTGTCGCATCACTGTGATTCATATAAATCATTCGTGCTACAAAATGACCTTTAATATCTAATTTGCTCTACCTCGGAATTGATATATTTTCATATATGTACCGAAGGGGAATTTTTAATTGATAATAATTTCGTCCCCTCATGGGATCAAACCACCATCCAACGGACAGGAACGAAATCAGGACCGACAGTGACGTTAGCGATTCGGCTAACAAGTGAGGTTATAAGTTTGTATCGATTCTGACCTTACAAATCACCGTCAGTCTGATTTTGTTCCTGTCCGTTGGATGGTGGTTCGATCCCATGAGGGGACGAAATTATTATCACCTAAAAATTCCCCTTCAGTACATATATGAAAATATATCAATTCCGAGGTAGAGCGAATTAGATATTAAAGGACATTTGTAGCTCGAATGATTTATATGAATCACGGTGATATGATAATTATTCATAATATGTCTTCGTGTGTCAAACGTTCGAATTAGCTAACATAGTAGAGGGGGTTTCATATCGATTCTAATTACAAAAAAACCGAGTTCGACGGTGATTACAAATCACTGTCGAACTTGGTTTATATCAGAATCGATATAAACTTATAACCTTCGGTACATATATAAAAATATATCAATTCCAAGGTAGAGCGAATTAGATATTAAAGGACATTTTTAGCTTGAATGATATATATATATATATATATATATATATATATATATATATATATATATATATTATATAATATATATATATATATAATATTATTATAAAATATATTAATAATATATTATATTATATTATATATCTATATATATATTATTCCTATATATATAATATTTTTTTTTATTTTTTTTTATTTATCTATTTTATTATTTTTATTTAAATTTTTATATATATATATATATATATATATATTTTTGTTTTTATTTATCTTATTTTTATATTTATTTAAATTTATTTATTTACTTATTCAAATTAAATTCATTTTTTTATTTGTTAAATTTGTCTATTTTTTCATTTTTTGTTTATTTATTTTTCTTTTTTATTTTTATTTATTCTTAAAATTTTTATTTATTTATTTTTGTTTACTTCATTTTCTTTTTACTTATTTTTGTGTATTCTTTTATTTTCATTTTACTTATCTTTTTATTTTATTTTATCATTTTATTTATTTTATTTTTTATTTATTTTTTGTTTTTATTTTATCTATTCATGTTTTTTTTAATTTAATTTCTTATTGTTGATTTATTTTTATGTATTTTTTCCTAACTATATCTATATATATATATATATATATATATATATATATATATATATATATATATATGGATATATAAAAATAAATCAATAAGAAATAAATTAAAAAAATGAATAAATAAAATAAAAATAAAAAATAAATAAAAAATATAAATAAATTAAAATGAATAAAAATAAATAAAAAGATAAGTAAATGAAAATAAAAGAATATAAAAATAAGAAAAAATAAATGAATAAATAAAAATAAATAAATAAATTTTAAGAATAAATAAAAATAGAAAATAAATAAATAAAAATGAAAAAATAGAACAAATTAATAAATAAAAAAATGAATTTATGAATAAGTAAATAAATAAAATTTAAAATAAATATATAAAATAGATAAAATAAAAAAATTTAAATAAAAATTTTATGAAAAATAAATAAATATATAAAAAATAAATAAACAATAATAAAGAAATAAATAAATTAATAAATAAATAAAAATAAGTAAACAAAAAAATATATAAAAATAAAAATAAAAATGAATAAATAAAATAAATAAATGATTTAAATAATAAAATAAAAATAAAATGATAATAATAAATAAATATATACATAAAAAAAAAAAATAAAAAATAAAAATAAATAAATAAATAAATAAGTAGATAAAAAATATATAAATGGAAATAAATTAATGAATTAAAAAATAACAAAATGAAAAATAAAAATAAATAATTAAAATATAAATAAACATAATAAATAAATGAAAAAAATAAAGATAAATAATTTTATGAAAATAAATAAATAAGATAAATAATTAATAAATAAAAAAAATAGATAAATAAAAATAAGTAAAATTACATTAAAATAATTAATAATAAATATAAATAAAAATGAATAAATAAATGAATGAATAAATAAATCAAAATATATAATGATAAATAAATAAATATAAATAAATAAATAGATAAGATAAATAAATAATAAGTAAATAAATAATTAGAAAAAATAAATAAACAAATAAATAAAAAAATTACTTAACTAAATAAATAAAAATAAAATACATAAATGAAAATCGATAAATGTAAATAAAGACAAAAATAAATATATAAATAAAAATGTATACTAATTAATAAATAAAATTTCATTTTATTTTTTAGGGGATTTTTATGATGAGTTTATGAACAAGAAAAATGCTAACAACCATTGAATAAGACTCAAACGTTTTGTGCAATAATTGATATATTATCCTAGTTTTAGGCGATTTTCCAAATTATTTTTGAAATATAAGTCAATCATAAAAAAGAAGGAAAAAATCCTAAAAATATCATATTGGAAATTATTTATTATTTAGCTGTTTTTTTCTTTGTAATATTCATTATCCAATACTTATGCAATTATTAAAGTGATATTTGAAACAGAAAATACGCCTCAAAACTAGAGCAAATCTAACAAGAATATTTCATCATAATTGAAATATTTTTTTAGCTTTTTTGTTCATGATTTTTGTCTTTTTCGGTCGATTTTTCTAATAATTTTTTCAACAAAAACCACCTAATAAAAAATGTAAAAAAAAACCCTCATAAATATTGTAAAAAAATTGAAATATTTGTTTAAAATCTTTGGTTACATTCTTTTTAGTCGATAGTTTAAATAATTTTTGGAAAAAAATCAGCTATAAAATGGAAGGCGAAACTCCCAAAATTACTGTATTCAAATTAAATTATTTATTAAAATTATTTTTGTTAGATTCAGTGTCCTATTTTTAGGCAATTTTTGAAATGTTCTGTTAAACAAAAACTAGTCTCAATAAGGGAGCCAATAAGCGCTAAGATGTTGTATTTAAAATGATATATTTTTAAAGTTTACTTCTTTTCCATTTTCTGAACTATTTTTTAGAGAATTTTTATAATGATTATTTGAAACAAAGTAATGTGCTAAAATTTAAATAATTTTCAAGTATTTATATATCATAAATACAAAATAAATAAAAAAATAAATTAAAAAATGAATAAAAATTAATAAAAATAAATAAATGAAAATAAATACATAACATTAAAAAAAATAAATATATAAATAAATAAATAGAAGTAAATAAATGAAAATAAAAATAAATAAAAATAAATGAACAAAAATCAATAAATCGAAATAAATAAATCAAAAATAAATTAACAAATAGAAATGAATGAATAAAATAAATAAATAATTAATTAATTATTTATTTAAATAAATAAATAAATAAATAAATAAATAAATAAAAAATAAATTAAAATAAAGAAATTGATATATAAATAAAATAAATTAATAAATAAAAATAAATCAATAAAAATTAATTCAATAAAATAAATAAATAAAGAAAATGAATAAATAAAAATAAATAAATAAATAAAGAAAATAAATAAATAAGTAAATAAAGAAAATAAGTAAATTAATAAAAAAACAAAAATATGTAAATTAATAAAAATAAATAAATAAAAAAAAAATAAATAATAAAATGTACTATAAAATAAATATGTAATAATTAAAGTAAAAAAGGTTTAAAAATGCATGAATACAAAAATAATAATAATAAAAAAAATAAAAATAAATAACTAAATAAAAAATAAAAAAATAAAAATATATAAATAAATAAAATAAATAAATAAATAGAAGCAAATAAATGAAAACAATGGAAAACTTAAATAAAAGATAAAAAAAATAAATCAAAATGATTAAATAAAAAATAAATAAAATAAAAATAGATAAACATCCGGAAATAATTAAATGAGAATAAATAAAAAAAAATAAAGAAATTAAATTAAAAATCAAAACAAAATAAATAAATAAATGTATAAAAATAAATAAA
>NC_087224.1:7689389-7706063 GCF_015104395.2 Macrobrachium nipponense
ATAAAAATAAAAAATAAATCAATAAAAACAAATAAATAAAAAAAATAAATAAATTAAAATAGATAATAAAACTAAATAAATGAAAATAAATAAATGAAAAAAAATAAATAAAAAGAAAAACTAAATAAAAATGGATATATAAATAAAAACAATAAGTAAATAAATAGAAATAAATAAAATAAATAATTAAAACTAAATTAAATAAATAAATAAAAAAATAAAATAAATAAAAATAAATAAATAAATAAAAATAAAGAATAATAAAAAATAAAAAAAAAAAATAAATAAAAAATAAATAATAAATAAAAACAAATAAGAATAAATAAACAAAAATAAAAACGAAAAAAATATATAAATAAAATAAATAAAAATAAATAAATAAATAAATAAATAAAATAAATAAATAATTTAAATAAAGATAAATAGATAAATCGATAAATCAATAAATAAAATAAATAAATAAAAAAGAAATAAAAATAAAAATAAAATAAAATAAAATAAAATAATGAATAATAATAAAAAGAAACAAACAATTAAATAAAACTAAATAAATAAAAAAAATAAAATAGAAAATGAATAAAAATAAAGAGTAAAGTAAATAAATAAAATAAATAAATAAATAAAAATAATCAATAAATAAATAAATAGAAATAAATACATAAATAAATAAAGATAAAAATAAATAAAAAAATTAAAATAAAGAAAAATAAAATAAAAGTAAATAAATAAAATAAATAAATAAATAAATAAAGATAGTAAATATGAAAATAAAAAAAATAAATATATAAAAAGAAAAAAAAAATAGAAAAATAAATAAAAATAAAAAAGAAAAAAAAAAATAAAAATAAAAATAAATAAATAAATAAAGATAAAAAAAATAAATGAATAAAAAAAATAATAAATAAAAAAGTAAGTAAATAAAAAATAAATAATAAATAAATTAAAATTAATAAAAATAAATGAAAATAAATCAGAATAATTAATCAATAAAAATAATTAAATAATCAAAATTATGAAATAAAAAGTAAATAAATAAATAAAAATAAAGATAAAACGAAATACAAAAATACAATTAAATAAATAAAATTAAAAAAAAAAAATAGAATAAATAAAAAGATTTATTAAAAAAAAAAAAAATCCAAAAAAAAAATGAATAAATGATAGAAATAAATAAATGAAAATAAGTAAATAAGTAAATAAAAATAAAAAATAAATAAATAAATAAAAATAAGATTAAATGAAAAAAATAAAAAATGAAAAATAAATAAACAACTAAAATAAATCAATGAATTAAATATAAATAAATAAATACATATAATAAAATAAAAATAAAATAATAAATAAAAATAAAAAAAATGAATAAAAAAATAATAACAAATAAATAAAAAAATCAAAAATAATAAATAATAAAAAAAATAAAGATAAATATATAGACAAATAAAAAAAATAAAAAAATAAAATAAGATAAATAAATAAATAAAAATAAAATAAAAATAAATAAAATAAATAAATAAAATAAATAAATAAAAAAATAAAAATAAAAATAAATAAAAAAACTAATAATCAATAAATAAATAATAATAATAAATCAAAAATATAAAATAAATAAAAAATAATAAAAAAATAATGAATAATGGATAAATAAAAAATAAATAAAAAAGTAAAAATAAACTAATAAATAAATAAAATAAAATAAAAAATAAAAAATAATAAATAAATCAAAAAAAATAAAAAATTAAATAAATAATAGTAAATAAATTAAAAAAATAATAAAGAAATCAAATAAAAATCAATCAAAATAAATAAATAAAAATAAATAATAAATAAAAATAATAATGGATAATGAAAAAAATAAATAAATAAAACAATGAAATAAAAATAACATAAATAAAAAAAAAAATGATAAAAATCAATAAACAATAAATAAAATAATAAATAAAATAAAAAAATTAAATAAAAATAAATAAAATAAATGAATACTAAATGAAAAATAATATAGAAAAAAAATAAATAAATAAAAATAATAAATAAATAATAAAAATAAAAAAATAAATAAATAAAAATAAATAAATAATAAATAATAAAGAAATATAAACTAAATATATAAAAAAATAAATAAATAAATAAATGATGAATAAAAAAAACAAATAAATAAATAAATAATGAAATAAAAAAAAAATTAAATATAAAACTAAATAAATAAACTATTAACATAAATGACTACATTATTAAGTAAAAATAAAGAAAAATAAAAATAAATAAAAATAAAAAAAAAAAGTAAATAAATGAATAATAAAATAAATAAAATAAAAAAATAATAAAAACAGATATAATTAACTAAATAAATAAAAATAAATAAATAAAAATAAATGAATCAAGTAAATAAATACAAAAAATAATGAAAAAAATATAAATAAAATACATACAAATAAATGAAAAAAATTATAAAAATAAATGAATAAAAATAAACAACTAAAAATAAAACAAATAAAAAAAAGGAAATAAAGATAAAAGATAAATGAAAAATATAAAAATACAAAAAAAATATAAAATAAAAATAATTGAATAATATAAAAATAAATAATAAATGAATAAAAATAAATAAAATAAATAAAAATATAAATAATACTAAAATTAAACATAAAAATAAATAATAAAAATAATAAATAAATAATAAATAATGAAATAGATATTAAATAGAAAATAAATGAAATATAATAAATAAGAAATAAAAGAAAATAAATAAAAATAAATATAAATAAAAATCAAAATGGTAATAGAAAAATAAATTGAAAAATAAATAAACAATTAAAGTATAAAAAATAAATAAATAAAAATGAATAGATAAATACAAAATATAAATAAAAAAGAAATAAATAAAAAACAATAAATAAAATAAATAAATAAAAATAAATAAGGTAAAATAAATAAATATTGATAAATAAAAAAAATAAAAAATAAAAATAAAAATAAAATAAAAAAAATTAATACTAAAAATAATCAATAAAAAAAGTAAAAATACTAAATACTAAAAAGAATGAAATAAGTAAAGTAATAATCAGAAAATTAAATTTAAAATAAAAAATAACTAAATAAATAAATAATATAAATAATATATAATAAAATTATAGATATAAATATATACCTATAAATACAGATATATAAATATAAAAATATAATATGATAGGATATATATATAGAAATAATATATAGTGGGGGGTATCCATAAATAGTATATAAATTATAGATAATAAAAAAATATATATATATATATATGATATCATATATATCATATATACTAATAATAGATATAAGATATATTCATATCTATTATATATATATATATATATATATATCTATATATATATATATTCTATAGATATATATATATATTATATACTATATAATATATATTATATCTTTTTTATTTCTATATTTTTATATGATTTGGATTATATATTTATCTATATCTATATATATCTATATTACTTTTTATTTATTTTTATTTATCTATATATATATCTCATATATATATAATATGTATCTAATTTTTCTTCTCTACAAAAAACACTCTAAAATCTCTAAAAAGCTAGTTAAATACTTATCATAAAATGTATGTATATATATATAGAATATCAGATAGGGATTATATATTTTATTATTTTTTTTGATTATTTTATTTATTAATTTATTTATTTTTATTTATGAATTATTATTTACTTATTTATTCTTTTTAATTTATTTATGTAATTTTTTTTTTTTAATTGATTTTTAAGTTAAATTTAAATTTTTATTTATTTCTTTATTTAAGTTTATTTATTTATTTTTTTATTTATCATATTTTTATTTATTTACTATTTATTTTTATTTCTTTTTTATTAATAAATCAATAAAATATATATAAATTTTTAAAAAATCATAAACAAAATAATTATAATACATATATGTATAAATTAATAATAACTAAATGAATTTTAAGTATAAATCAATATATGTTAGAGTGGAAAATATTTGCAAAATAAATATGTGAATAAAGCTCATAAAAGAATAAATGAATAAAAATAAACTGTTAAATATATATATATATATATATATATATATATATATATATATATATGTATATATTTAATAGTATATCATATATATATATATATATATATATATATATATATATATATATATATATATATATATATATTATATATATATATATATATATATATATATATATATATATATATATATAAACAGTTTATTTTTATTCATTTATTCTTTTATGAGCTTTATTCACATATTTATTTTCAAATATTTTTCACTCTAATTATATATTTATTTATACTTATTCATATTATTATTAATTTATACATATATTTTTATTTATTTAATTATTTTTGTTTTATGATTTTTTAAAAATTTATATATATTTTATTTATTTATTTATTATTCATTTTATTTTTATTTTTGATTTTATCTATTTATTGATCTATTTTTCATTTATTATTTATTTTTATTTAATTTATTAATTAATTATTCATTTATCCTTTTTATTTATTTTAATTTCTTTATTTTATTTATTATATATTTTTAATTAATTAATTTATTTTTTTATTATTTCTACTTTATTTTTTAATTATTTCTACATATTTATTTATTTATTTTGATTTATTAATTTTTTTATTTAATTTTATTTGCGATTTGATTTATTTTTGTTTATTCTATTTTTTATTCAATTTTTTTTCATTTTTCATTAATTTGTCTTTTATTTTACTTATTTATTTTATAAATTATTTAGTTTTATTTTCGATTATCTCTGATTTTTTATTTTGATTTAGTTATTTTTTTATTTTTGATTTTATTTGTTTTTTTGTATTAATTTTATTCATGTATTTTGAAATATTTTTACTTTAATTATTACATATTTATTCATAGTTATATATTGTATTTATTTATTTATTTGTTTATTTGTATTAATTCATCTATTTTTGTTTATTATCTTTTTTTTTATTTTTATTTAAAAATTTATTTTATTTATTTATTTAATTATTATTTTTATTTATTTATTTATTGAATTGAATTATTTTTGTTTGTTTATTTGATTTTATTTATTTTTTTTTTTTTATTTATATATTAATTTATTTGTTTTAATTTTATGTTTTTTATCATTTTTATTTCTTTATTTTTAATTTATTATTTTCATTTATTTCTATTTATCAATTTATTTTTTATTTATTTATTTCGATTTATTTATTTTTGCTCATTTCTTTTTATTTATTTTTTCATTTTGTCATTTATATGCTTGTTTATTTATTTATATATATTATTATTTATTTAATGTTATGTATTTATTTTTATTTATTTATTTTCCTTAATTTCTATTCATTTTTTTATTTATTTTTTTATGTATAATATGAAAATACCAGAAAATTATTCAAATTTTAGCACATTACTTTGTATCAAAAAATTATTATAAAAATTCTCTAAAAAATAGTTCGAAAAATGAAAATTAAATAAGGTAATCTTTAAAAATATATCACTTTAAATACAATATCTTAGCGCTTATTGGCTCCCTGATTGAGACTAGTTTTTGTTTAACAGAACATCTCAAAAATTGCCTAAAAATTGGACACTGAATCTAAAACAAAACTAAATTTAATAAATAATTTAATTTGAATACAGTAACTTTGGGAGTTTCGCCTTACATTTTATAACTGATTTTTTTCCAAAAATTATTTAAACTATCGACTAAAAAGAATGTAACCAAAGATTTTAAACAAATATTTCAATTTTTTTACAATATTTATGAGGGTTTTTTTTTTTTACATTTTTTATTAGGTGGTTTTTGTTGAAAAAGTTATTGAAAAATCGACCGAAAAAGTAAAAAATCAAGAAAAAAAAAGCTAAAAAAATATTTCAATTAAGATGCAATATTCTTGTTAGATTTGCTCTTGTTTTGAGACCTATTGTCTCTTTCAAATATCACTTTAATAATTGCATAAGTATTGGATAATGAATATAAGAAAGAAAAAAACAGCTAAATACTAAATAATTTCCAAAATGATATTTTTAGGACTTTTTCCTTCTTTTTCATGACTGACTTATATTTCAAAAATCATTTGGAAAACCGCATAAAACTAGAACAATATATCAATTATTGTACAAAACATTTGAGAGTCTTATTCAATGGTTGTTGGCAGTTTTCTTGTTGAAAAACTCATCATAAAAATCGCCTAAAAATAAAATGAAATAGAGAAACAATAAAAGATTTTTTAAAAATTATTTATATATACTTCAATTTTAGTACGTAATTTTTTTTTTGAAATTTTCTTATCTTTTTGATGACTGATTTTGGTTTCAAAAATCACTCAAAAATTGGTTAAAATTTTCTAATGTTTTTGATGACAGATTTCTATTTCAAAAGTAGTTTTTAAAAGTATTTTAATTTTTGTACAATATGTTTGAGAGTTTGTTTCTACTTTTGATGGATGATTTTTGTTTCAAAAATCATTAAGGAAATTGGCTAAAATAAGACAATGTATTTAAAATTAAAATCAATTAAAAAATCGATTTGAATTCACTAACTTAGAGAGCTTTTCCCTCTTTTTGATGACTGATTTTTATTTCAAAAATAATTTTAAATATCGCCTAGAAATAGAAGGGAAAATGTTTAAAAAATACATCTATAAATTTGTGCAAAATATTATTGAGTATATTTCCTTTTTTATTTTGGCGATTTTTTGTTTCAAAAGTCAATATAAAAATTCGCTAAAAAAGGGGGGGAAATGGAATAAATACAGTATTTTAAGAATTTTCGCCCTTATTTCGATAACTGATTTTTATTTAAAAATTAATCTAATAAAATATGAAAATGAATATAACATTAAAATTTAGACAAAAGCTAAAATTATTTATCAAAAAGATGCCAAAAAACAAAAATATTGTATATAAATACAAATAAGGTTTTTAGTTTCATTTTTTGTCCTTTTTTATGCGATTTTCATAATTAGTTATCAAAATGCAGTGAAAAACTCCCAAAAATTTTAGTTCATAATTATTTTGTTTTAAACCGTTCTTTTTATGTTATATTCATTGTCCTGATTTAGGTAATTTTCGAAATGATTATGGAAACAAGTCAGAATTAAATCGAATGCAAAATTATCAGAAATTTTGTATTTTTTCCTCCTTTTTAGGTGATTTTTATCATTATTCTTGACACAAAAGTCTTGCATCAAAAGATGAAAACAAACTCTCAAAAATTGTGTGCCAAAATTAAAACATTTTTTAAAATGTATGTGGTTTTTTAAAAAAATTTTGAAAAAAAAATCACACATCTAAAGGACTAAAACGCATTAAATATTTCATTTAAATTGATATATATTTTAAGTTTTTTTCAGTTTAATTTTGTTTTTAGCACTTTTATGATGATTTTTGAAACAACAAGACAAAAACCTAAAAATATTGTGCAAAAACTGGAATATTTATTAAAACTTTTTATGCTATATTTATTGTCCAATTTTTTGGCGATTTTTATCATTATATTTGAAAAAAAAAAATCAGTAATAAAAATGAGTGTACAATCCAAAAGTTAAATAATTATTTTAACATGTTTATTTGAAATTCATTCCTCTTTGTGATGGATGATTTTTGTTTCAAAAATCAATTAGAAAATTTGCTAAAATTAGTACAATGAACTTCAAATTAAAAGCAGTTTGTAAAAGGTTTAATTTGAATCTAATATTTTTAATATTTTGCCTGATTTTTGGTGACTGATTTTTATTTCGAAAATTATTTTAAAAAAAACATCTGAAATTCGGGGAATAAATGTAACAAAATCATTTAAGAGATATATAAATTTTTGCATAGTATTTTTAAGAGTTTATACCTCCTTTATTTGGGCGGATTTTTGTATCAAAAATAAATATAAGAATAGTCTGAAAAATGGGGTGGGCGAAGAAAACGATTTTTTTTATCATTCAATTTAAATACAATATTTTTCACTATGTCACCAAATAAGAGGGCAAAACTCCCAAAAAGGGAGCTAATAAGCCCAAAGATATTGCATTTAAAATTACATATTTGTAGAGCTTTTCTGTTTCATATTTTGAACAATTTTTAGAGAATTTTTATAATGATTAATTAAAACAGAAAACAGCCACCAAAGTAAGTGGTAAAATTTAAATATTTTTATTACTTTTCATGTTACATTAATCAATCTACTAAAACTCCCAAACAAAAGTGTATGAAAAAGATGAAAAAAAAACTTTAAGATTTTGTTCTAAAATTTAAATATTGTTTTAAACTCTTTAAGTTACATTTATTTACATATATTTATGGGATTTTTAAAAATCTTTTGAGACAAAAAAAATCACTCATCAGATAGAGGTCATAATCTAAAAAAAAAAAAAAATATTGTATTTAATTTGGAATATGTTTAAATTTTTTTCTTTCACTAATTTTTTAGTTGTTTTTCTAATTTATCTATATCAACAAACAGCCTTAACAAAGGGGGAAAAACTCAAAAATTTATATATGTTTTGAATTTTTATGTGCTATTCATTGCCCTATTTTAGGCCAATTTTAAAATAATTTTTAAAATAAAAATTAGTCCTAAAAAACGGTTTATTTATTAAAAATATTGTTTTCAAATTAAATTCATTTTTAAACTGCTTTTAAATAATTTGAAAATCGCATAAATTTTGACAATTAATGTACCATAAAAATGTTAAACAAATATATTTTAATTTAAATAAACTATTTATGGTAAAATATTGTATCTAAATTGAAATATTTAAGGCTTTTTTAGGTATCTTTTTTGTCTTTTTATCATTTTAATGCATTATGTGTGGTAAAATATTATATCTAAATTGAAATAATTTTAAAGCTATTTAGGTCTCTTATTTTGTCCTTTTTTTAAATCAAATACACTATTTATGGTAAAATTGAAATATTATTAAAGCTTTCTTAGGTTTCTTTTTTAAGCAATTTTTGTAATAGTTTTTTTAAACAAAAATCCGCCAATAAAAAGAGGAAAAACTCAAAAATACTATGCAAAAATTGAAATAATTTTAAAACTTTCACATGATTTTCGGTATCAAAATCAGTCATAGATTAATTTATTTAGATTTTTACATTTATTATTATTTATTAATTTTTATTTATTTTCTTATTTATTTATTTACTTTTGTTTTTTAATTTTAATTTATTTATATGGATTTACTTTTATTTATTTATAGTTGTTATTTATCTATTTATTTGTTTTTTTATTTAATTATTTATTTATTATTTTTATTCATTTTATTTTTTTATTTATTTATTTTTCAATTATTTATTCTTCTATTTATTTATTCATTATTTTTTTATTTATTTATTTTTATTTGTTATTCATTTTCATTTATTGTTTTCAAACGAGTCCAAAACTATAATAAATATTTTTTTGTCTCCTTTTTAGTGGATTTTTATAATGAATTTAGACACAAAAATCTGGCATCAAAAGATGGAAAGAAACTCAAAAATTGTGTACCAAAATTGAAACTTTTTGTTAAGAGCTCTTAATATCACTCTTATTGACCTAAAATGTTTTTCTAAAGATTCTTAAAACAATAATCACACATCTAAAGGAGGATAAAATGCGCCAAATATTTCATTTAAATCGATATATATTCAGTTTCATTTTGTTTTTTTCATTTTTTATAATGATTTTTGAAACAAAGTTAGGCCACCAAAAAGACAAAAACCTCAAAAATACTGTGCAGAGACTGAAATATTTCTTAAAACTTTTTATGCTACATTCATTCTCCCAAAAAGAATGAATAATAAAAAAATTAAATAATTATTTTAACATTTTTATTTGAGAGTCATTCCTCTTTTTGATGGATGATTTTTGCTTCAAAATTCATTTAGAAAATTGGCTAAAAGTAGGAGAAGGAACTTGGAATTAAAAGCAGTTTATAAAAAATTTAATTTGAATCCAAAAATATTTTTAATAGTTTTGCCCGGTTTTTAATAACTGATTTTATTTCAAAAATTATTTCAAAACTAACTAGGGCAATAAATTTATCATAAAATGGTTTTGAATATATAATTTTTTGAAAAATATTTCTCTTCATCTTAGCGGTTTTCTGTTACAGTCATTATAAAAATACTCTTAAAAAAGGTAAAAATCTAAAACAGAAAAAGACTTAATCCCTAGACAGGTATCGCTATTTTGCTACCTGGTTAAAGGTTTCGTGGGTCGGCCTCGACTCGAGTGTCTAGAAAAATTTGCCAAAAATCAGTAACTTCATTTTTGCTGTACATTATATTTTCTAAAATTAGTTTAAAGATAATACTATACTACTGAAGAGATAAGTAATACCCATCTACAAATTTAATATTATTACGAATATTTAAAAAAAGTAAGTATATAGCCAAAAATAATTTACAAAAATATTTATAAAAAATACAAAATAGCCTATATAAGAAAATAAATTGAGGTAATCTTTCCTAAAACTATAATTTACAATGTGCCACAGCCAGAAACGGTGTCAGACCCATAGAGGTAAAAATCTGAAAAGAGAAAAAAAGGGTAAATGTTTTTGGCCCCCCAAAAAAGTCAAATTTTCACGAATTTTTTTGGGTACCTAAATGAATTAGGAAGTGGCTGATTTTTATACAGAATAAAGTCATATTATCCTAAAACGTAAATATGTAAAAATATTTGGACAAAGATGATATTAGCTGTTATATCAGGGGCCAAATCTAAAGGTAACTTTTTTATCTGCTATTTTCGTCATGAAAATTTCTTATTAAAATGGCTGTAACTACTATAAGAAATTATATTTATGCATGAAAATATACCGGAATTTCGTAAATTCTATAGAGAACAAGAATATATAGCGGTATGGCAACTTACTTTTCGGATCTCCCAACAAAATGGCCGCAGCCGATGCTTACTCCGACGGCCACATCTACCACCTGAAATGGAGGAATGTAATGTTATTTTCAATGTGTTATTTAGTTATGCGTAGATTTGCATAAAACTATTATGGTGGCTTGCTGGATGTTTGAAAATTATTTTGAAGTCATCAAATAAAAAATCTAACCCAAAAAACATATTCTAATATAAAGGTCATTTGTTGACCTCCTCGTTTTACCATGAAAATTTCTTATAAAAAGGGCTCTAACTACTATAAGATATGATATTTATGCATGAAAATCTACCAGAATATCACAAATTCCATAGGGAACAAGAATATATAGCGGTATGGCAACTTACCTAATGGATATGTACAGTAAATGGGCCCCAACCCACGACAAGTGCGATGGCCAAATTTGCTACCTGAAATGGAGGAATGGAATGTAATTTTCAATGTGTTATATAGTTATCTAATTATGTGTGGATTTGCATAAAACAAATATACGAAACATAAACATGAAGGATGAGAGAGAGAGAGAGAGAGAGAGAGAGAGAGAGAGAGAGAGAGAGAGAGAGAGACACTAAAACAAAGGATGAGAGAGAGAGAGAGGGCGCTTTACTTACTATAGCTTTCAGAGATGAGATGGATTTATTTATATGGCGAGAGAGAGAGAGAGAGAGAGAGAGAGAGAGAGAGAGAGAGAGAGAGAGAGAGAGAGAGACCCACGAATATACGAAACACTAAACAAAGGATCAAAGAGGTATGAGAGAGAGAGAGACCATGAATATACGAAACACTAAACATAAAGGATCAAAGAGGTATGAGAGGGGCAAACATTAGAAATGAACACTCTGAAAAAAAAGGCAAACGGAATCATCGCAAACAATGCCCCGAGCACAACATATTCCACTATAAAAACTATACTAGCATGAACAAAACTATACTAACATGAACAAAACTATATTAGCATGAACACTGTTCAATTTCAATACGCTACATTTACCTAGTAACTTTGCTTTAAAAAAAAAAAAAACAGAAAGGGGAATTCAAAGACGCATGGATTATTGGCGATATGGCACTGTGATGGTAATTGCTTCATAGCAAAGAAAGATAAAGGAAAGGAGAACGCATTTTCAAGAAGTTCGGCAGCAAGGAGGTTTTTGCGCCACTGTTGGAGGCGCCTATGTTCGTGGTTGTTCCAGAATCGTCGGGCGTGTGGTGGAGCGCAAAAACGCGCTAATGTTACGTGAGAAACGCCGCGATTTCTGATGCAATACCTCGTCTAGATTCATCTAAGAAGTTCTAGAAATCCCTGGAGTCGGTGACGTTCGCCGTAGGCTCCGCCCCCAGAGTGCCGTATAAATACGACGAACGAACTTTGGAGAGCAGTGATCGTAGAAGTGAGAGAGAGATAGTAAAAGAGAGATCACCAGTTAGTCACAGAGAGCCACAGATCAGATTATCAGTGAGAGATCAGCAGCAGCAGAGATCTTCTGTGAGATACGAGAAAAAAGGAACCGACGAAGAATCAATCAAAAGAGTTGTTCGAGAGTTGGATGGATATTGGTCTAGTCGTCTTCAGGTGTGGTCTACCGTGTTATCTCGACGTCGAGCAGACTTCAGAGAAGAAAAGGTCCTGTTACAGGTGTTGGGGAATTCCTGCCTTACAAGAAGATTAGTTTCTGCAATACGGAGTCAAGAGGACGTCCGCAATCGCCGATCTACTTGTATAAAGCCACCTCTTCGAAGTGCCAAACTATCTAGCAAGTATTCTTATTACCTCACTGTTTCCCCCAGTTCATGCAGCGTAAGATTCTGTCTTTTTATGTAAATAGGAGATACCATTCTGCATTTACCTTTGTTAGTAAGCTTGTAAATAAACCTTTGTTGTGTTAGTGTTTCTTTCCATATTCATATCCCCAGTTTCAGCTGTTTGTGTTGATAATTTTTTTTTTATTATTTCATATTGAACCTGAAGCGGTCCTCCCTCAGAGGCCGTAACATTGTCTCTGAGATCTGTGGGTCCGTAACAGGCACCTCGGCCACTACCAAGGTCACGCACACGTTTACTACAGACAGCATAGTAAAATGTTTCCCGCACATGTTTACGCATAGTAAAACATTTCCCAATATGAAAAACTATACTAATTAGCTATTATGCACACAGTCCTACATGAATTGGCTACGTAATAACTTTGCTCTTCGCAAAAAACACAGAAATTAGCACATGAAGGTCACGTGACCATAAGGGCACATCGTACGTGGAGGCATTCACAAAGGCATTCATTTTATAGAAACATCATCCTCCGACATATTCCAACGGTACAAAACACGATTAGAATGAATAATACTCAAATTCCGACGTTTACCTAAAAACTTTGCTTTTTACAAAAACTTCAAAAAATGACACTTGAAAGAAATTGGACAATATTTCTGCTATATGACATCTCTGCCGCTCCCAGAGTTGCTCACGTGTCCCGTAAGCATCCCGAAACAATTTACAATATAAAAAAACTACACTAATTAGCTATTATGCACACAGTCCGACATGAATTGGCTACGTAATAACTTTGCTATTCAAAAAAAAAAAAAAAAAAAAAAACACAGAAATTGGCACTAGAAGGCCACATGATCTTGAGCGCATTTACGACGTGATAATGCATTCACAAAGGCATTCATTTTATAGAAACATCATCTTCCAGCATATTCCAACAGTACAAAGCACGATTAGAATGAATAATACTCAATATCTGATGTTTATCTAAAAACTTTGCTTTTTACAAAAAATGCAAAAAGTGGCACTCGAAGGAAATTAGACAATATGGCGATATGTGGCATCTCTGACACTCGGTTGGTGATGCATCACATAGGTATAGGATCCAGCTAGACTCTCAAACACAACTGTAATGTAATAACTTTGATTCTCGATCACTAACCTTTCTAGCGTCATGTGGGTCGGCATCGACCCTAGCGATTCTCAGAAAATGGGGATGCACTGGAGAGAGAGAGACAGGCAAGTCTTACCACCATCGAAGCTCTCAGTACACTGGCTGTCTGCAGGTCGATCACACCCAGATTTGACATGGGTGATAATTTATGGGAAAAAAACATGTTTTTTAAAACACTCCTTGGGTCGTGCACGACCCACAATACCTGTCCAGGTTAAAAAAAATTTCAGTTTAAATGGGTTTCTTGCCCTTTTTTTTATAGATGATTTTTGTTTAAAAATTAATTCAAAAATTTCTTTAAAAAGGATCATGATTGTAACATAAAACGTAACAAAAAAATACAATTTTAGTACCAAATTTTCGAAACTTTTCAGTTTTTTATATTTTCATTAATCAATCTACTAAAAATTTAGGCGATTTTCTAATTGATTTTTGAAATAAAAATTAGTCACCAAAGAGAGGGTAAAACTCCCAAACACAAATGTATCAAAAAGATAAAAAAAAAAAAAACTAAGATTTTGTACTAAAATTGAAATATTGTTTTAAACTCTTTAAGTTATATTTATTTTCATATATTTATGAGATTTTTAAAAGCCTTTTGAGCCAAAAAATCACTCATCAGATAGAGGTCATAATCTAAAAAAAATTTTGTATTTAATTGGAATATGATTAAATGTTTTTATCTTTCACTAATTTTTTAGTTGCTTTTCTAATTAATTTTTATCAACAAACAGCCTTAACAAAGGGAGAAAAACTGAAAAATTGATATATGTTTTAAATTTTTATGTGCTATTCATTGCCCTATTTTAGGCCAATTTTTAAGTAACTTTTTAAATAAAAATTAGTCCTAAAAAACGGTAAATTTATTAAAAATATTGTATTCACATTAAATTCTTTTTTAAACTGCTTTTAAATAATTTGAAAATAGCATATATTTTGACTATCAATGTCCCATATGTAAATTTAAATGCAATATCTTTCGGTTTATTGCCTCCCTTTTTGGGAGGTGTGCCCTCTTATTTGGTGACCTAGTGAAAAATATTGTATTTAAATTGAAAGATAAAAAAAATCGTTTTCTTCGCCCACCCCCCTTTATCAGGATATTCTTATATTTATTTTTGATACAAAAATACGCCAAAATAAAGGAGGTACAATCTCTCAAAAATATTATGCAAAAATGTATATATTTCTTAAATGATTTTGTTACATTTATTGCCCGAATTTCAGGTGTTTTTTGAAATAATTTTCGAAATAAAAATCAGTCATCAAAAATCAGGCAAAATATTAAAAATATTAGATTCAAATTAAACCTTTTACAAACTGCTTTGAATTTGAAGCTCAATGTCCTAATTTTATCAAATTTTCTAAATAATTTTTGAAGCAAAAATCATCCATCAAAAAGAGGAATGAATTTCAAATAGACATGTTAAAATAATTATTTAATATTTGGATTGTACACTCATTTTTATGACTGATTTTTTTTTCAAATATATTTATAAAAATCGCCTAAAAATTGGACAATAAATATAGCATAAAAAGTTTTAATAAATATTCCAGTTTTTGCACAATATTTTTAGGTTTTTGTCTTTTTGTTTCAAAAATCATCATAAAAATGCTAAAAACAAAATTAAACTGAAAAAGCTTAAAATATATATAAATTTAAATGAAATATTTAACGCGTTTTAGTCCTCCTTTAGATGTGTGATTTTGTTTCAAAAATCTTTTAAAAAACCACATACATTTAAAAAAAGTTTCAATTTTGGTATACAATTTTTGAGAGTTTGTTTTCATCTTTTGATGCAAGATTTTTGTGTCAAGAATCATTATAAAAATCACCTAAAAAGGAGGAAAAAATACAACATTTATGATAATTTTGCATTCGATTTAATTCTGATTTCTGTTTCCATAATCATTTCGAAAATTACCTAAATCAGGACAATGAATATAACATAAAAGAACGGTTAAAAAAATAATTATGGACTAATATTTTTGGGAGTTTTTCACCCCATTTGGATAACTAATTATGAAAATCGCATAAAAAAGGACAAAAAATTAAACTAAAAACCTTATTTGAATTTATATACAATATTTTTGTTTTTTTGGTATCTTTTTGATGAATGATTTTAGATTTTGTCTAAATTTTAATGTTATATTCATTTTCATATCTTTATTAAATTATTTTTAAAATAAAAACCAGTTATCGAAATAAGGTCAAAAATTCTTAAAATACTGTATTTATTCCGTTTTCCCCCCCCCCTTTTTTTTTTTAGCAAATTTTTATATTAATTTTTGAAACAAAAAATAGCCAAAATAAAAAAGGAAATATACTCAATAATATTTTACACAAATTAATGAATGAATTTTTTTTTAACATTTTACGTTCTATTTCTAGGCGATTTTTAAAATAAATTTTGAAATAAAAATCAGTCATCAAAAAGAGGGAAAAGCTTTCAAAGTTAGTGAATTCAAATGAATTTTTTAACTGATTTTAATTCTAAATAAATTGTTGTATTTTAGGCTTATTTTCTGAATGATTTTTAGAAACAAAAATCATCCATCAAAAATAGGAACAAACTCTCAAACATATTGTAAAAAAATTAAACTACTTTTTAAAAATAATTTTTGAAATAGAAATCTGTCGTCAAAAACACAAGAAAACAATTTTAACCGATTTTTGAGTGATTTTGGGGGGGGGGGAAAAACAAAATCAGTCATCAAAAGATAATAAATTTCAAAAAAATATGTACTAAAATTGAAATATATTTTAATGATTTAAAAAAAATCTTTTATTGTTTCCCTATTCAATTTTATTTTTTCGAAAACAGCCGACAACC
>NC_087224.1:7706563-7714063 GCF_015104395.2 Macrobrachium nipponense
AGCAACGGGATCCGTAGATGATTATGGGATTCGAACCACATTATATCGAAAAATGAATTTCAAATTTCAAATCACCAGGAATAAATTCCTCTGGTTCCACATTGGCTGCTGCAGCGGGAAGCGAACTCGGGCTACCAGATTGATAGGCGAGCACGCAATCTACACTCGTCCAATGAAGAGCTGAAACATTCCCGGGATATTGTTCCGACGGATTAGGAGGAAAGCGCCTCCAAGTCTTCAGAAACGTTAACCAACTCGGGAGCAACATCATCGTCACTACTAAAACAACAGTATCAGGAGGAGACTTTTAAGGGACCACAACATTAGCCTTCAAAACTTCGTCCCACGACTTCGTCTGGAAAGTGTTTTCTCAAGATCTGTTTTGTCAGTTATAAGCAAGTTTCGCGAGAGAAAACTCGCTTCGTGTTATTGCTACTTTTTCTTCTTTCTCTCTCTCTCTCTCTCTCCTCTCTCTCTCTCTCCTCCTCCTCTCTCTGCCCTACTCCTACTCCCAGTCTTCCTCCTCCCCCTTTCTTCTCCTCTCCACCCTTCCCATTCTTCCTCCGCCCTTCCCAGCCTTTCTCCTCCTCCTCCTCCTCCTCTTCTAAGTTCTCTTCCTCCTCCTCTTCTAAGTTCTCTTCCTCTCCTCCTCTTTTGATTCTTCTTCTTCTTCTTCTCCATCTTCTTTTTTCTTCATCTTCTCTCCAGTTGCTAAATGCCAATTTACCTCGACTATCTGTCCCCTGTCGACATATTTTATTAGAGTGTGACAATAAACCGCCCGTCTACGGCCTTGTCTTTATCATCTAACGCACAAGAATGATTTTTCTTTCCCCCATATTTCGTGACGGTCAGTTAATTTCAACAGAGACGGAGAAAGTAACTCCCATTTCCCTTTTGCTTTTTTTTTTATTTCGCAAACAAAAGGAAAGCGAAGCATTGTCAATTTGTTTTTTCTTTTCTAAAGAAAAATAAAAATAAAGAAAAATAGTGCATTATGTAGTTTCAACAGTCATCTTACAAAGACAGTGTCTATTTTTATTTATTTTTTTAAATGTACTACGAACACGTAGGATTTATTATTATTATTAATTATTATTATTATTATTATTATTATTATTATTATTTATAGTACCGACGACCAATGCTGTCTATTTTTATTATGTTTTATGTTACCACGACCAGCTAAGAATTTATTATTATTATTATTATTATTATTATTATTATTATTATTATTATTATTATTATTATTATTAAAAAATCCAACCTGTGCTATTTACACTTATTTTTCATTAAAATGTTGACAAGTTATGGTGGGATATAACAATAAACAATAATTTTTTAAAAAAAAATAAAAAAAAAACTGATCATTCCCGAACAGCATCATCTGTTTATTGCGCATTTTTCTTTAATTCAGTTGAAGATGTCGTTACCTTTTTTTTTTTGTTCTCGATATTGCAGGGGACATCAACACCATGTGCAAAGCGCGGGTGAATTTAAGTATAATTCCGCGGCTATCTTCTTGTAAAATTACCATTAACACTGCTTTTGTTAAATGGAGAGGGAATATATTATAAATCTATGTATATATATATATATATATATATATATATATATATATATAATATTACTATATATATATATACATAGAAGTTGGTACTGACTTAGCCTGAGAGACGAAAAGCTTACCTTCTGTCCGACTAATTGAATCAGGAAAAAGAGACCCTGTAGTTGCCTGTGACATAATTAATAACCCACCCTTTTTCCTACCAAAAAAAAAGAAAAGAGCCTCCTCTATCTAACTGGTCACCCGTTGTTCACTAAACTACACAAACTGGAAACTCTTACCTGTAGTCAGTAGTGCCCTCTGTCTGCAATCATGTCATTAGGCTATTAAGATCTCATAAGTACAAAACTATACTATTTTTTATTACCCAAAAACAACTTGATTATAAAATAGGACAAAATGATTAACAAGTCATAATGGCAGAAAGCCTAAAAACTGTCCATAAAGAAAAACCAGTAAGATAACATTCTACCCTCCTGACTTAGAATTCTCTCCCATACCCAAAATGTCAATAAGTACATCGTATTAGTCAGGTTAGAGATTCCCGTCTCTAAATTAGCCATGGAATAGGACCCATCTGTAATAAAGAAATAATACGGCATAAATGATATAAAGATATATATCACACACATCGCTCTTTTCGAAGTCTTCACGTAAAGAGAGTATTTCACAATTCTCTCTCTTTTTCAAAGGTAGCGGTTTTCTAAGTTTTTACAAAATATGTCCTACCTTTATGATGGGGTGTTCTCTCCCGACACTCTGCGTGTAACACCTCTTAGCGTTCACCTAAAGAGAATGTGACTTTCGCAAGTGCCATGGACTATTAGGCCTGTAACACCCGTACAAACGAATGTACATGCCTCACAACCGGGTGAGTGATCTCTCGGTTAAACTGCTTGCGTATTCAAATTCCTTTCTCATGTAAGCTGTCCCGCCCTTACAGTTCAGCCTGTCTCCAAGCGGGAGGAAGTGATATGTGACTTCACTTAACATTAACATTGGCACTTTAAAACATATTATCAATCATTGCCCCTCTTTTCATCTGACATATATATGAGGCATATCACATTACCGTGATTCCCATATACATACATCGAACTACAAATGTCCTTTAATATCTAATTCCCTCTATCTCGAAATTAATATATTTTCATATATGTTAACCGAAGGGGAATTTTTTAGTCGATATTAAATATATTTATTTCATATATATGTATATAATATAATATAATATATATATATATATATATATATATATATATATATATATTATATATATATATATATATATAAATACCTACAGAGTCTGTAGGTATTTAAAATTTTAATTAAACCCCTCACAAAATCCAAATGATTCAAATATCCAAAAAATATCATAAAACACGAGAAAAACACCTCAACTATAGTTCTAACAGTTTTCCTCTATTCTTTGAGGGATCAATTATAAGAGAGAATAAAAAATAGATAAATAAACAAAAAACACACAGACACACACTTGATATCCGCTTCGAGAACCACCCTCCGAGAAGAGAAGTTCTTTGTGACTAAAAAAGATCACACACACACACACAGAAGCCTGACGCACGAAATTCAAATGGAGTGACCCAAAGAGGGAAATCGTCAAAGCGAACGGAACGCATAAACAATTCGGATCTCTCGCTGCAAGTAAACAGAAAGTTGGCAACCTCTCCCCCTCAATTTTTTTTTTTTAAATGGTCCCTCTACATCTCGGTTGTTTGTGGGTGATAGGTATCTTTTTATTGTTTCTCGTGGGATTTGTTTTTCATTGTTATTTTGATGAGGTTTGTTTCAATGCTGTTTATTATTTTAATATTCATTAGCTACACGTCATGGATTTTATAATGTTTCCTGTGGGATTTTTTTTGTTTTTCACAAATAGAATTGAAAAAAGGCTGCTATTTTTATTATATCTTTTTGTTCATTATCTATAGTTTTTATGATATGAAGTCATGACCAATTACAATGTTTAATTTTTTTTGATATAAGTTTTGAGGTGGATATGGGTACTGTTCTTGCATTATTTCAATATTAGCAATGCTAAAAAAAAATAAAAAATATAGTTATTATTCATCAGTCAGTGATGAATTTTTAATACCATTTGTATATATATATATATATATATATATATATATATTATATATATATGTGTGTGCTGTGTGTTGTGTGTGTGTGTACGTGTGTGTGTGTGTTTTTGGGAAGAAATTTTAAAGTAAACATAACCCAATGAAAAGGACAAAGAATTAAAACGGAAATCCTTAAAAAAAAAAAAAAAAAAAAAAAAAAATTTTTTTTCAAAAAAAAAAAAAAAAAAAAAAAAAAAAAAAGTACGAAATAGCCTCGTATAATCGGAACAGAATTCTTGGCCGGTACTATTACCCATGTCGGCTGCATTTGCATAATAAAGAACTTTGTAGTTCTTGGTTGTTTATTTATTTAATTTTTTTTTTTTGGAAAGTAGAAACGCGGGACAAAGAAGAGATAAAGAGAAATGAGAGTAGGGGGAGCCAATTATGGAAATCATTTGGGGGCTATAAGGTTTCTAATTAATGTAGCCTCGGAGAATAAAATGAGGTAAAAAGGTTATTCCACAAAAGGATTCTTCATTAAAATATGAGTTTTATGGACTTTGGGATGATTGTTATCCATGATATAAATATTTGGTAATTAAAAGAAAATCTTGATATGATACGGGTTTGGGTGGATTATTAAAGAAATTCCGAGTTCCTCGTTGGACGAGTGGTTACGTGCTAGCCTCCCGATCTGGTAGGCGCGAGGTCGATTTTCGCTCTGCCAACGTGGAATCAGAAGGAATTATTTCCTGGTGATAGAAATTCATTTCTCGATGTGGTTCGGATCCCGATGAAAAGAATAGCTATGAAATTTAATCTTACAGAGAGTTTTACAAACAGAAGCAAGAAATATTCAACAACAGGTGTACTATATATACTATATATTGCCAAAGGTAAGAAATTATTATATATATAGAACCTAATCCCAGTTACAAGCGTAAGACTGGAGAGTCATCATGGAAAATATGATAATTAAAAATAAAGAAGTAAAAATAAAAAAAAAAATAAAAAATAAAAAACTTGAAGTTTTTCTTCTGTGATTATGGGATTCCATCGGATGGGATGGGATGGGGTGGTGGAGATTGATGATGGAATGGGGTTAGGTTGGGGGTGGGAGAGGGAGGTTGGGGAGGGATGGTTCCTGTTCGAGATTTAGGTGTCAGATTGGATGGGGTGAGCGTAAGACGAGGTTCAGGTTAAAAGTAATTAGTTTCGGATTATGTCGGAAAAAAAAAGGCGGCGGAGAGAAGAAAAAGACTGGAAATGGGAAGATGCTATACTTCTTGAGATGGGTAATGGATGAGCTTAGCGTATGTGTTAGTGTGTCTATCAATCAATCTATCTATTTGTTTGTCTGTTTGCCTGTCTTTCTATCTATCTATCAATCTTTCTGTCTATCTTTCTATCTTTCTATCTATCTATCTGTCTGTCATACTGGAGAGGGAAATGGGAAATATTATTAAGTGCTGGAACAAGGAAAGGAGAGAATTAGTTAAGTAATAGATGATGAACATATATACACAGATAGTGGTGTATATATGTGTATGTATTTATGTATGTATATACATATATATATATATATATATATATATATATATATATATATCTATATATTTATATATATATCTATATATATATATAATATATATATGTGTGTGTGTATATATATATATATATATATATATATATATATATATATATATATATATATATTATATATCATCATACCATATCATTATCATATCATATCAATAAGACAGTCAAAAAGAGTGTGATGAAAAAATAAATTAATTGAGAAAGAGAGAAGAGAGAGAGAGAGAGAGAGAGAGAGAGAGAGAGAGAGAGAGCAGAAGAATTTTTCAACAGAGAAATAGATTTTGAAAGGAAACATAATAAGCAAATGGATCTGAAAATAAAATATGTAAATGGAGAAATGTTGTTGAAAAAGACACTGCAAAACAGAAAGACGATTTGTTCCATGTCGCATGTCACTTAGCAAATTGGTAAGGAAGGCAGAGTACAAAGAGCCTGATAAAGGATGAGAAGTGAAGGCTTTCGCAAAGGGGAAAAAGTTGGCAGATGTTTGTCGCGAATTGAGAGACGGGGTTGATCAAGAGTAAAGAGAAGATATACTTGATGTAAGTGGGGATTAACGAAAGTTTCTCGTAGATTCGATAGCAGTGAGATGGGAGGAGTTTTTCTTTTTATCCTTTTTTTAACCTTTGCCGTTACATATTTCCTTATGAACTAAAGTTTATGGCTAAAAAGGTTGCTTTAATTTAATGATTTCTTGCATTTTGTACAGAATATTAATTATTTCAAGTTAATCAGTCTTACAAATTCGTTTTTTAATTATTTTTCTTTTTTATCTCTTTTCTTTATTAGTGAAGTTTTTGCCACTTGTACCAATAATAGTAAATATTTCAAATTGATCATATTTTGAAATTCTCATTTGAATATATCTTCCTCGATTTTTATTGATGAACTGAGCCACGTAGACCAAAATATGAAAAAATAATGTTGAACAGAATGACAAATTCTTAGCAAATATTAAGAAATGAAGTAAATAAGAGCATGGCGAGAATGTCTCGTCCTCTACGATACAGAAAATAAGAAAAATAAAATCAAAACGAAAAGTACAAAGGGTCTCAGTGGCACTCATGCCAAAGACAATTGAAGGGAAGGAAGGAATGAGAGTGAGGATGCCTTTTCCAGATTAGATTGTCTTCGAACTCAATACCATTAACTTGGGTATGGCTTAGCCCTCTCTCTCTCTCTCTCTCTCTCTCTCTCTCTCTCTCTCTCTCTCTCTCTCTCTCTCTCGGGAAGGCAATGGAGTCGGCTTAATGTCTGATGACAAGAGTTTTGTCCTCGACAAACTATGAGGACAAAGGTTTTGTCCTTGACAAACTATGAGGACAAAGGTTTTGTCCTCGACTATCTCTGAGGACAAAGGTTTTGTCCTCGACAAACTCTGAGGACAAGGGTTTTGTCCTCGACAAAATTTTTCCCCTCCATTCACAACGATTACTGATGGCGTTCTTGCTGATGGGGTTCTTTATTACATTTGGGCGTGACCTTTGCTTGAAGAATGTTTGAAATGGCCATCTCTCAAGTTATTTATTTTAAAGCCCCTGAATATTATTGCATAAAGCATTCACTTTTTTAAACTACAGAGCTGTTAGATCAGTGAGCCGATTATATCAGGCCTCGGGGAGGTCATTGTTATGATTCAGTTATAGATGTGAAACAAGTGTTTGCATATGCATATTTTTAGATAAAACATAAGGCTTGCTCAGCCTCTCTCTCTCTCTCTCTCTCTCTCTCTCTTCTCTCTCTCTCTCTCTCTCTCTCTGATATTTGGTATGTTTCATGGCGTTATGATTAAGGTCTTATGAACGCAAAATATATATTTTTAAGTGTCGAACAACTCACGACTATGATAGTCATAAGAAAACTATTTTGATTGTTGTTTTTGCGCGTCGTAAAACGGCCTCCAACCAATAGCTTATCAATGAATGAATAGACGCAGTCTATCCAATTTGTGGGGATTTGGACTTGATTCACCATTACCAGGCCGGATTATTTCTTGTTAGTCTGGTTCCCCAATATATTATCGTCATTTCTCTTCGAAGATCCCAGGGAGAGAGCTATGGGCTTCGATCCCCCTAAGGTTTTCCCGACGAACTTTTGTGTCTTAATTCCTCGCTTTCTCTTCGTGTTTAATTATCCAATTTTTTGTCCGGTGAGTTATAATGCCTTTCTTTATAAAGTAAATCAAATTTTTCCACGCACATTATTTTATTGAAACAGGGGAGCAATGTAATGCCAATATATATCTGT
>NC_087224.1:7716563-7724063 GCF_015104395.2 Macrobrachium nipponense
GTATAATGCGGTCCGGATCCCACAATAAGCCGTAGTACCGTTGCTAGGTAAACCCAATGGTTCCTAGCCACGTAAAAATATCTAATCCTTCGGGCCAGTCCTGGGAGAGCTGATAATCAACTCGGGTGGATCTGGTTAAACTAAGATATACTCATCTTTAAAGGCCTTGCACGCCAAATGCTCGAGACATCCTTAACAGGCGACAACCAATGACCAGGCCAGAAAAAAATAAAACAAAAGAAGAATACGAGAATTAAATGACGGAACTGCCTGCTTGATGGGAGAAAATCAGGGATGTCAGAATAAACAGAATTATGAAACGTTCCTAAGGCCGATCATTTTTATTTTCATAAAGTACATTTACTGTACTGTCAGATTCCACTGTAGATAGAACTCTATACTTTTATACCGTTAACGAATTCCTACTGACAGTGCTTGATTATGTTGAAACCTTTATATGTAAGGAAATATTAATCGTTCTTACAATAAAAGAAACATAATTAAAATTCTGGAATAGAAACTTTTCGTAATTAGACATTATAGGAAACTCTTCTTCATTCATTTTCCTTTGCAAAATGAATATGAGGCGCCTCAGCGGCGTGGTTGGTATGGTATTAGCGTAACACCTCGGTGGTCGCGGGTTCGATTCTCGGCCATTCCATTGAGGAGTCAGAGATGTGTATTTCTGGTGATAGAAGTTCACGAATCTCGACGTTGTTCGGAAGTCACGTAAAGCCGTTGGTCCCGTTGCTGAATAACCACTGGTTCCATGCAACGTAAAAACACCATACAAACAAACAAAACAGAAATGAATATGATTGTAAATATAATTCCTATAACAAAGAGGGTCTTTTTCAAAATAAGAAACACTTTTAAAAATGGTCTTTAGTTTATTTTCACCGGAATCCTTTTCAGTTTAAAAGGCAATAGTTGTCCCTGGAGTTCTGTATATTTATTTTCTAATCTTGGGTTTTGCACTTCGGGCTAATTACATTTTAACACTCAGTAATGAGACCCCCCCAAAATCTTCTTTTTCTTCTGAGTATGTATTCCCAAAAAGAGCTTTCAGTTTTTGGTTACTTATACTGATTAAAAAAAATAGTGCTCAAAAATATGTAGAAATGGCAAGAGAAATAGAGAGAAATTATATATATTATATATATATATATATATATATATATATATATATATATATATATATATATATATATATATATATATATATTACACACCACGCACTATATATATATATATATATATATATATATATATAATATATCTATATATATATATATATAATATATATATATATATGTATATAGTATATATATCTATATATATATATATATATATATTATATATATATATATATATATATATATATATATATATATATATATATAAGCGAATACCACGGGAAAACAAATGATAGTCAGAAATCCAAGCGCTTTCCTCTTTACTCAGACATCGTCAAGGAGCTCCTTGACGATGTCTGAGTAAAGACGAAAGCGCTTGGATTTCTGACTATCATTTTCTCGTGTTATTCGCTTATTTATGAAGTCACGTGCATCTACTGTGATTTTTTAAGATTTTAATCTATTATATATATATATATATATATATATATATTATATATATATATGTAATGAGGATATTTCCTCATTATTCATTTGGTAAACGTGTACTCGAGCGTCAGGCAAAACAAACAAACCTCTCTCTATTCCAAGTAACTAGCGGCTCGCGACTTTCCTTTCTCTCTCTCATCTCCTCTCTCTCTCTCTTCACCCCTTTCTCTCCACTCTAACAGGTAACCAAAATGAGAGAGTTGCATTATAAAATAGACATTTATTAAGTAACAAAAGATAATTATCCAAGTCTTACTGACTAACTTAAAAAACCCCAACAGTACACACACAAGTTTTAACAATCAGAGATTAAAGATTGGATATCCTTATAAAAATGTCAAATAGATAGCAAGCCACTCCTTGGCTAAAACAGTTCAAAAAACTCACCCAAGCAGCCGGACTATTTCACACACTTAATAAAAACCACTTCGGAGAGCACCACGGCATCCTGCCTTTCTTCCAAAGACGCCTCTATCAAAATCCCCCATAGACTTGTGTATCATAGATTTTAACAGGAAGAGGCGCACATGTGCTTACGAACGCACACTTCGTTAGCGCCTCACAATTACTGGCTGCAACCAGTTTTTCACAAAGGCACTTTGAGAAGAGTTCATAAACTGTCCGTACATTGAATTGTCTAACTATGCAGTTTTTGTTTTATTTCACGTCATCCACAGAAACCCATTGATCAGCTTTCTCAGGTCGTGCTTCTCCTCATTCCAATAGGTCACGGTGAACATACTGGCAATATACTATCATTAATCAAAACCCTAGGCCTTTCACGGCTCGGCCACTAACCAATGCTAGCTCCCGCCTAGCAAAATTGTCAATTAAAATAGCTTATGTAATATAAAACACATTGGCCGGCTTAAAATAAAATATAAGTAATAACTGCACGTCTCTGGCATTATAAAATAAAGTCTGTTACGCTTTTATCTCCAAATAACACTAGAATTTTCTCTCATATGGGATTCTTGAATATCCCTCTTTGTCTGCAACTAGCCGAACAGACAGTAGCAGGCTGTAGCAGCTGTAGGAAGACGGAATGCCTCCCTCATTGTAGAAGACTTTCTCATGGCTTCTGCAGATCCCCAAAAGACACGCTGTAGAATTCTCGTGATCACCCACGGACAATCGACAGCAACCTTTCTGCACGGCTGGTGGACGTCTTACTAGCATTGGAAAGACGACTTTTTGGTGTGTTAGTATGTCAGTCAAGTCACTGGTAAATCTAAGAAAATTAACCCAGGACATACTACTTCTATCAAACAATGATCTCAAAAGGACAGAAATACCAACTGAACGTCTCCCAATTAACTCCCTTTAATATGACTTCTAAATAATAAGTCATTATCATAACTTTCAAAGAAAAAAAAACATCAAGTTCTCCAACTCAATTCTCCAAACTCACACATCAGCACACACACAACTCAGAAATCACAGCAACTCCATGGACTTCTGCACTCACATTTCAAACTCGAATATTTTCATAAGAAAAAAAAAAAGAAAAAATCGTAATGAGCCAAGGAAAAAAAAATCACACGTAACACGCCCAGACCCAAAAAATGTTCTCTCAAGCTCTGATATCTGAACAACCCACAAAAATCAGTAAAAATCTCCAATGTTTAACAGCAAAAACCCCTTTACTGCTCATACAAATAATTACAATGAGACTTAATGTCAAACTTCCATTTACGTAAATAGCAACCTCAATCCCCACCCTAATTATATCTCTCGTAGGAAAGGAAGAAAAAAAAAAAAAAAGATAACCACAAGTAGATTTCCCCAATCACAGAATACATAGTACATGTATAATATGCATAACCCCCGCGTTTTCCGAAGAAATGTCCGATGTAAAGTTACGGAATTTCTCGACATCGCAACTTTATCGACTGGACAACTTTATCGACTGGACATGTCCAGAAAGCAACTCTTACCCATGCGCTTTCGTGAAATGCTATTGTCAACATTTCCAAATATTGCTAAAATTCTGATCAATCATCACTAAAGGAAAAGGAACAGCACACGGCTCATCACATCGCTTGTCAGCAGAAAATCCGCCTGCGGACGTGTGCTCAAACAGCGGCACAAAAATGTCCAGTCAGACACACAAGTTTGGAAACTCATGATTCTACAGAAAAATGTCTAACTGACACATTTCACAAAATTAACTCCAGGATATGACTAATATGTTCAAAAATTTGTCTCAAAGACGTATTCTCTCACATGACTTTGCCCAATTATATGCCTCCAAAAATAACACACTTGTGAAACATAACAAATGCACACATCTCCTTAGGACTCATAATGCCGTAATGCCACTTGCCTCTAAATAGTCACGAAATCAAAGAGAAAGAACCACAGAACTCTTCTCTTGGCTCCTAAAAAACCCCAGGAATTCAACTCAAAAAATCATAACCACAAAAAAAAAAGGGTCGCCTGCCAAAGATTAATTCCATCTCCATACATAAAAATATTGTGACAACCATTAATAAGAACATCACTCCGGTTATAAAAATATTTCCTCCATTTGGTTAATAACCACATCCACATATTCCCTCTTATTTCTCTGATAGCCACATGTTAATAAAAACCACCACTCCAGGAATAAAGAATAATCACCTCTATTTTGGCAAATAAAAAAATATTTACCTCTATTACCCAATACTCCATGTGGAACAAACAAGGCTCCAAAAAATATATCTCCAAAAAGGAATATCAAAAAAATGAAATCTTATCTCCAAAAAAATGTGCACTCAAGGCATCGTAAAACTCACACACTCACAAATATTGCCCCATAATCTGCGAAATATGTGTCTCCATTTGCAACAAAGATGGCTGCAAAATAATTGAACTAAACATAGCTCTCATCACCATTGGCAAAATATCAAAAATGGCCAAAAATATATCTCCAATATATTATATCTCAAATTATAACTCAAAATAATATACTCCAATAATATATCTCAATTCCTCCAGGGAATAACCCAATGTTATAGTCAAAAACTATAAAACTCTCTCCTTAGCATAATTGCTAAAAAAGGGCAAAAACTCGGCAAATAAAAACTGTCTAGAAAATTCTAGAAAAAATCACCAATGTGCCACAACTCATTGTAACAGAACTCCAAATTCAAAGTGTCTTAGCAAAGACTTCTCTATATGCACTACGACATAGGCCACTAGAAAAACTTAACCAAGTTTCCTATCTCTCACAAAGTTGTCACAAATACAACAAAGGTATTGTGCAAGAAAACTCACAATTTCTGGAACACAAATATCCAGAGAAAAAATGTAGTGCCATTACGTATTCATTCAAAACCATGCAAGAAATTCTCCCGTATATTTCTCCATAGCATCAAATAGCTGAAACACAAACACGTTCCCGAATAATGACTCTAAGTCACGAACTGAGACATTAAAAAATACTCACACAACCTGGAGAGAAAAAAACAAAATTCCAATTCACCCTTGGTAAAAAAAACTTGTGTCAGCGATGGCTTACTTCCAAAAAGGAGAAAAGAAAAATTTACGGCATTGTTAACTATTTCTCGTAACTCACTAGATGTCAAGCCATTATCTGCTGAACTCATAAAAAAAGAGAGAGAAAAAAAAAAAAACTAAAATAATATGTAGTTCCTCCCAAATTCAAAAAGATTTCACCACCCTTGATAGCATTACAACACCCACGTATTAGTATTTTGTATAAAAAAAATCAGTATCAGAAATATCATTATCACAAAATCACCAAAATTTGCTATCATCAAAATCACCATTATACAGTATAAAAAAAAAAACAAAAAATATCACCAATGTTAATGCTTGTCCATTCTCCAAGGATTCAGCACAAAATTCAGCAAAAGTTCAGCAAGATTCAACACAATTCACCAAGATTCAGTCAGATTCATCAAAGATTCAGCAATCACTGAAATATTCTCCAAAGTTACAAAAACTCAAACAAATAATTAAGAAGAGAAGACTTCTCCCATTAATTCATTGTAATAATTCTCCATGAATAATTATCTGTAATAATCATAAAATAATCTCCCATGAAACATCTCAAATCTCTCGTAAAACAAGTCTCCCGTAATGATAATTATACTTAAGCAACCCTCCCGTGACACATCTCATACAATGATACTAATTATTAATAATAATAATAACTCTCCATAGTACAATTCTCTTGCAAAGATCTCAAGTTAAGGGTGAAATTCAAATAGCATACCACCAGTAATGCTGAACCTTATGACACACAACTTTTCTAGCATACACCACCATTGCCACACAACACAGATACAACACCAATCACGGCACCGGGCATCACCATGCATCACTTTCAAAGTAATTTCTCCAACACAATAAAAAAAAAAATAATAATCTGTCTCCCCCATATATTTTGTCTTCCAAAGAATAAGGAAAACATACAACACATCCCGTGCATGTTAACTACCATTTTCTCTTCATCAAGAGACAGAAAAATCTTTTTATCTTTTATTTCCTTTTCTTCTTCATCCAGGAGAAAAAAATCTCTTTTCTAAAAAAAAGACTCTTATGGGCGATTCACTTCATCAACTAATCAATCAGCTGATATCTTAGCATTCATTGTCAAGGCCAGACTCGCTTGCCAACAACCCGACAAAGAAAAAAAAAGAAAGGAGGAGGTTCACCCACACTGAGAAAAAAAAGTTTCTCCCTCCTGTTAGAACAACCCCTCAGTCAAGCCCTCTCCTTCGATAGAACACTCCCCCACGTGGCATGCCCGAGTACCCCATCCCACCCACTCCCCACCCCCCCCCTTGAACCAGTGGTCTGAGGAAGGACCCCCCGTGAGGTAATATACCAGTACCCTCGCATGCACTGAACCCTTCTTAGGCAAAGCAGTACCCCCGCCAATGCGAATGCCTTCCTGGCGCCGGTTAGCAGAAATGTGCTGAGCCCGTAAAATTGTGTGGCCGCTCTGTCTCCAAGCTAAATATGCTATCCAAGCACAGTTCACATGCATAAACACATCTTTATACACCCTTATCTTTTAAACAAAGATGAATACATCTATTATAAAAACACACGCAAATAAACAAAACACGTCACTTTGCTACTATTGGGAAAAAAAAAAAAATTTTGACCTCTTGAACCAATTCCAAAAAAGCCCCCCACCCCAGGATTAAAAAAAAAAAACATACAGTAACACTCAGTCCAAAATAAGGGAAAACCACCCCGCAATCTGCGTAGAATACGTAAATCTCGTCGGCACAATGCAAACGTGATCGGCGAGAAGGCGCCTGGCAAACATTCACTCACAACCAGACTGAGTCATTCTCACGCTCTGGAGGATCTCGTATGGGCAAATTTGATGACTCTAATAGAATTTCTTTCCTCTGGCCACATCCCACGGATGGATATTTCTCTGCCCCCTTCACTTAGCAACTGAAAACTAAAAATTTAAAAATTTTTCCACAATCCCACAGGCTTTGTCGTTCGAAACTATCGCTAAGCCATAACCCCTTTATTTTTTAAACTGGTCACTATCTCTTCATTGGTGTTCCCAGGCATAAAAAAAACCTTTCATACCGTTTTTTCACCGCCTGCCACCAAAAACTGTAATGAGGATATTTCTTCATTATTCATTTGGTAAAACGTGTAACTCGAGCGTCAGGCAAAACAAACAAACCTCTCTCTGTTCCAAGTACTAGCGGCTCGCGACTTTCCTTTCTCTCTCTCTCTCTCTCTTCTTCAACCCCTTTCTCTCCACTCTAACAGTAACCAAATGAGAGAGTTGCATTATAAAATAGACATTTATTAAGTAACAAAAGATAATGATCCAAGTCTTACTGACTTAACTTAAAAAACCCCAACAGTAAAATGTCTGAATAGTATTGGT
>NC_087224.1:7729063-7731563 GCF_015104395.2 Macrobrachium nipponense
TGTGGGTGATAGGTATCTTTTTCGTGTTTCTCGTGGGGTTTGTTTTTCATTTTTTGTTTTGATAGGCGTTTAAATGCTGTTTATTATTTATTATTCATTAGCTACGCGTCATGGATTTTATAATGTTTCCTGTGGGATTGTTTTTCACAATAGAAGTGAAAAGGCTGCTATTTATTATTTATCTTTTTATTCATTATCTATAGTTTTTATGATATGAAGTCATGACCAATTACAAGGTTTCGTTTTTGATATAAGTTTTGAGGTGGATATGGGTACTGTTCTTGCATCATTTCTAGATTAGCAATGATAAAAAACAATAAAAAAATAAATTATTATCAGTCAGTGATGAATTTTTAATACCATTTATTACAAGGCCTAATCATTAATAATTGTGTCAAGATGGAAATCGGTACTGTTTATGCCTTATTTCAAGATGATCAATGATAAGAAAGGGTTTTAAATATAAATGAAATATTGAAGAGGATGAAAAATGTCAATACTTTGGAACAAAGGTTTAGTGAACATTCGAACAAAACAGCAAAATAAATAAAAATATCTCGTTTTATGGAAACTTGACAATTTCACCCATGAAAAATTCAGTCCACAGCGGAATTAAACTGTTTGATAAATCTGGTATTTTTGCACTCTCTCTCTCTCTCTCTCTCTCTCTCTCTCTCTCTCTCTCTCTCTGTGTGTGTGTGTGTGTGTTTGTGTGCGTGCGTGCGTGTGCGTGTTGCCAAATTAAGATAAAGGAAAAAATCAAGATTTTTCAACATTTTTACCCAACCCCCTCGTCAATATAATTGTAATAATAGCTTACTTTTCACTATTTTTAAACCCCCCCCCCCCCTCCCCCCCCCCCCCCTCTCTCATCTCACTTCTCTCTCTCTCTCTCTCTCTCTCTCTCTCGTCTCCTCAATATATTGTATAATAGCTTATTTTTCACTAGTTTTTTAAAACACCCTCTCTCTCTGTCTCTCTCTCTCTCTCTCTCTCTCTCTCTCTCTCTCTCTCTCTCTCTGCTTAGTTCTTGATAGAAAACATTATGTATCTTCACAAATCACATCGATTTCATGTTATTCGTGGCTTGTGCAAACTGGAATCCAGAATTGTAATAATTAACGACTTTTTCGAACTCAAATCCAAATGCAATTTATTTTCTACGAAAGATATAAAAGTGTTATCACTGCAGTAGGCGTAATTGGAATGCGATATGTGTTTTCCATATTATATTTCATAAATTAATGAGGCACGGATGTATTTGTTTCGTGCAATTGTATTGTAGAAGAAATGTATTACGATTGTTTAAAACGTTCCCAGCCTGACTTATGATAATTAATTTGATGATCTATAACAGGACATGCCTGGTTGGAAATATCTTCATTGGATATTTTATGAAAAATCAATTGATAATTACCAACACATTTATTAGATGAAGCAGAAAGTAATATTCAAGTTCTTATATAAGCTTGCTTATTACAACGGGGTGAGCTTCCGTTCTTACAATATTCGTTCCCTTAAGAATAATTAGAATTATTTTAGAAGCGATCAAAAATTCATTATAACAGTCTCATCATAGAGATTTTGATAAATGAGAATTATTGAAACCTTGGTTTTCATTTTTGTATATTTGTCCATTGCACCATTGAATCTGAATAACACATCAAATAAACAAGTAAAAAATGCACCGAGGTTTCTTCGTCGAAATCGAGTTTTCTGTACAGCGCATAATGCTGTATGAGCCGCGGCCCATGAAACTTTCAGCCACGCCACGTCATGGCCTGTCCTATAGCGTTCCCATCGCACGGTCTTGGCTACATTTAACCTTAATTAAAATAAAAACTACTGAGGCTAGAGGGCTGCAGTTTGGTATGCTTGATGATTGGAGGGTGGATGATCAACGTACCAATTTGCAGCCCTCTAGCCTCAGTAGTTTTTAAGATCTGAGGGCGGACAGAAAATGTGCTGACGGACAGACAAATAATCATGTCAATAGTTTTCTTTTACAGAAACTAAGAATAATAAAAGAAATTGAAGTTAATTCTGGTTCATTTAGAAGACACATCAGATACTATCCATATGTACCAGACCGCCAAGTATCCTTTTTTATTCCCAACGAAATCCTGCTTCCCCTCCCCCATCCCCCCTCCCCCCTCCCCCCTCACCCCCCTACCCCCTCTACTCTTTTTCTGCCACTTTTTCAGAATTCCTTCGGTGTATTGTGCCTCGATCCTACGATACGAGAGAGGAGAGAGGAAAAAAAAAAAAAAAAAAGAGAGTCTGCCCTTATTCACTTACATTACAAAGATTTTGGCTATAAAAGAGACATGGTTTTTGGTTTTGGTGGTCTCTTTCCTATGTAACAGGTATTCCTCACGCTTTGTATAATAATTTGGAATACTGAAGGTTTTTGTGCTTTTGGCATCCAGGGGAATATTGTCACTGTAAATTTTCTGTTGATTGTCTCAAGTTGAAACTTGAATTTCAAGGCAGGGGGCCC
>NC_087224.1:7736563-7739063 GCF_015104395.2 Macrobrachium nipponense
CCTGAAGTGGACCGTTGTGCGAACGGTCCTCATCAGCCTGAAGTGGACCGTTAGTGGACCGTTGTGCGAACGGTACCTCATCAGCCTGAAGTGGACCGTTAGTGGGAACCGTTGTGCGAAAACGGGTCCCTCATCAGCCTGAAGTGGACCCGTTAGTGGACCGTTGGCGAACGGTCCTCAGGCACCGTTGTAGACGTTAGTGGCGTTGGCGAAAGGTTCCTTATCAACCTGAAGTGGACCGTTGTGCGAACGGTCCTCCTCGGCCCGAAGTGGACCGTTTCTTCAATCTGTCGAAAGCTCCACCCCCTTTTGAACCTTTTTTTTGTCTTTGTGGGGGGGGGGTATTTGGTTAAAATACAGTCACTCATAAACAAATACTGAGGCTTCATACTTATCATTTCCGTGTCACCAGTATAGTGATACACCATACACATCAAACAGGAAAGGCCATTATCCCAGTGACTTCTCCGGATTCGGTTACTACGAAGAAGTTTCAAGATTACTTCAGGAAGTCGCCGCGTCGTATCGTCAGGATAATGAAGAAACTTCCGCGACTTTTTGGAAGTTCTCGGATCTGAGAGATATAGATTTAGCTGTGAGGAAGATAGGAAACGTGATCTCGCGAAGACTTTTAGGAAGATTGTTGTAGTTGCCTGCCTTTTTTTTTTTTATTTTTTTTTTTAATATTTGATAGTTAGCGTCGTAAAGGTAAATTTGGTCGAGGTTTTTAGTATGTGGTTCAGGTAGTTATTACTTCGTATATGATTCCGTTTGGTTGTTTAAGTAATTCAGTCAAGTTTAGTGGCAGAATTAATATCTTTACAACTTATACATACAACTATATATATATATATATATATATATATATATATATATATATATATATATATATATATATATATATATATTCATATATCTATACTGATTTCTTACACTAGGTAGATGGATGGGATGGCAAACCCAAACCCCACGCATAGCCATTTTCACACGATGCCGTGAAAAAAAAAAAAAAACATTAAAAAAAAAAAAAAAAAAAAAAAAAAAAAAACATCACTCTATTTCCCTGCGTTCCATCAGTGACAAAAAAATGTCGAAGAATTATGGGGGAAAGAGATTTCTAAGTATACCGAGGATTGAAGATTGTGTATGGTAGGATTTAGAGCGTAAGACAAGGATGACAAGAGGGACTGGTAACAGCAGTAGGGTGTTTGGATCAGGGCGTCCATTTTGGAACAGTTCTACGAGAAGTTCGGTAGTCAAGGCAGAAGATGAATGAGGTGTACGTAGTAATATTAGATAAATAAGGCTTATAATAGAAATGACAGGGATGCATTGCTGAATTTGATAAAGGATACGTGACACTGAAGGTATTTCTTTTTATGGTGTTAAATATACCGAAACTTGTGTTTGGATAATAGGAATATTAACTGGGTTGAAGTGAAGTCAGATGTAAGACAGTTGTGTATTATTGGTTATTGACATATAGAGGCTGGTGAATGACATAGAAAATGCTGATATATAAAGTGAGAATCATATTGTCAGGAAGACCCACTCTTTGTTTTTTATAAAATAGTAGTGAGTTTGAGAGTAAAGTGAAATGAGATTTACAATAATAAATTTCTGAGCAGCTGGCAATTAGGTGATGTGGTTTTGCGTTACTTTGAGAAGCTGTACATTAAGGCAAATTTAAGAAGTAATCATCCTCTTTTGGATAGAATTCAAAAAGATGTAATCACTCTTATTTGGTGGATATATGACCCTTGTGATCAATTCATGCTATTGGTCTTGCAATGACTCGTACTTCCATGAAGATCTGTGATACATCAAATTTATTCTGGACAAATGGTGTTGCTTAAATGACTGAAAGAGGCAGAATGTGATTTGCCGATTGTTTTTTGTTTTATGCCATTTGGTGGTTCGATTTTTCCTTTGCGAGAAGATTTTTTTTAATGACATCTCCCATAAGATTGATTGATTCTCAGGCTCTTATAAAAACTTAATTGCTGCGGACCGGATTTTAAAAACCGGTGGTATTTTGAAAGCAAAATACCGAAGGAATGTCTCTTCATGGAGTCCCAGTTATTTTCTCTATTTTATTTTCCAAATTTTACTTCGTGTTCTCGCTTTAAATCTCATTCTTGCAGTGATGTATCTAAGAGGAAACTGCTGATCACTTTTTTTCAAAATTCTCATCCATGTATCCAGGTTTAAATCCCTAAAGCCCTTAAAAAAATGTTTCCTTGCATTCAATCTTTGACTAAATATTATGGCAACTAGAGAAATGAATGCAGGATATCGAAAAGAGATTTTTGTATTAATTGTGAGATTATAATTTTCTTTTATCGTTCAAAATGAGTACACCCAGGAAAGGAATTCATTGTAATTTTCTTTTATAATTCAGAATGAGTATACACCCAGGAAAGGAATTCTGTTATCATTTTCCAATTCTGCTTCGAATTTGATGCTCCGAGAGTTCATGGTATTTACAGACGTCAATTCG
>NC_087224.1:7746563-7752531 GCF_015104395.2 Macrobrachium nipponense
CTCCTGGCTGGAACCACTGCATCACATCTCCACAACTTCATGATTCTATTATGACATGCAATATTCGCTACGATCTTTGCAACGGGGTACGATCACATCCCATTACAGGTGTCATTCAGTACCCCATCCCTCCCTACCGTGAAACCACTAACTGACCGCCCTCCAGCGGTTAACTGGGAGTTAAAAAACCAACAGAAAGCCAGATACTTTAGGGCGACACGGAAACCAGGTTGCGGTCAATAATTCAACCGGCTGACGCCTTACTGTGTACCAACACAAAAATGTAGAAAATGACCACCACAAGAGGGATCTGAATGAATTCTATTCGAACATAATCTCCGCTATGCTTGCTTCGGGCAGGACTGCCTATAGATTTCGTCAAGGTAATTCTCGTAATATACTTGGTTGGAATGACTTGGTTAAGGATCTGTATACATACTCACGAGAAATGTTTTTACTGTGGAGGCAAAATGGCAGCCCGAGGGAAGGACACACTGCATTACTAATGAGGCAGGCGAGAGCGCAATTCAAACTTGATCTTAAGCACTGCAGGTTAAATGAAAAACAACTAAGAGCCGATGCAATGTCTAGAAACGTAGAATCTGGTGATTACCCTCGTCTTGGAAAGATATCCAGTCCTTAAATCCCAAAAACTAAAAAGCTATCACAGAGAGTAGGGGAAGCAGTCGGAGCGAGGCTATCGCAAGGATGTGGGGTGATCACTTCAACAATATCCTGAATTGCATAAATGATCAGGATTCCCGAAGGGATGTAGATAACCTCCTTAATGACAACATTCAATTTCATTGTGCAGACCGTATTACGCCAGGTAACATCAGCGATGCCATAAACAGCATACCTAATAATAAATCGCCCGGCTGTGATGGTCTTCCCGCAGAGGCTTTCAAATTCTGCCATCCGATAATTTACAGTTTGCTAGCTGCCTTATTCAATGCGTGCATAATTCACCAGTTTCTTCCAGACTCCCTACTCTTAGTTCACTTGATACCATTAATCAAAAAACAAGCTAAAGGATGCAGCTGACCCTGGCAACTACCGGCCAATTGTAATCACAACGATCGCATCGAAGATACTTGAGTCGGTTCTTCTTGTGAGACTTCTCCCCTTTCTACACACCACTGACAACCAGTTCGGGTTAAAGCAAACCACTCAACGACACCTGCATCTACATACTGAAAGAATTGCTGAACTACTACCTATCATCAGCATCTCCGGTTCCTGTGTTTCGTAGATGTGAGAAAGCATTTGACAGAGTAAACTACCTGAAGCTATTCCTGAAGCTGCATAAAACAAAGGGGCACACCCCTATATCTAATGGCATTTTAACATTGCTGGTTCTCACACAGCAATTCTGTGTCAAATGGGGAAACGTATTATCGTACACCTTCGGCTCCCTAAACGGGCTTCGGCAAGGGGGCATTCTCTCTCCATACCTGTTTAATACGTACACAGATGCCTTGAATGTCAAACTGAACTCACTCCCAATCGATGCACTGTCAATGAAACAACTATAAACAACCTCTGTTACGCCGACGATGATGGTTCTGATTTCCCCATCAGTGCATGGCCTCCAACGACTCATCGACACTTGCCGCCAATATGCAGAGGAATTTGATTATAATCTACAACGAAACCAAGACCCAGTGCATGTCGCTTCTCCGAGATCGCTTAAGCAGATTGCAGAACCACAAATTTTCCTCGGAAACCATCAAAGGCTGGCTGGAAACTATCAAGATAAAGTTTTATATATATGTATATATATATATATATATATATATATATATATATATATATATTTACATTCATTTATGTATTTAGCCCTCTGGACCAGACTACTGTAACCACCTAAGGTCTCTAGTGAAATTTAAGCTATATAATTTGTGCACTAACTGTTATAACTCTCAATGCATCTCACACATTATTACTATTACCAGTATTATGATTACTATCCTTTATGCTACCCTCAGCTATTTTGTGGATAAGTGCCGATTACTAATTTTTTCCTATCATGTTGACTCATATATCTAGATTGTGTATGTTACTGTGTATTTTGTATGTTCATTGTATATAGGTCTTGAACCGAAATAAAAGATATTATTATTATCATTATTATTTTTTATATTTACGCAGTCTTAATAAGCCCTCGTGACATTTCTTACAGACAGGGCACCGTTGTGCAACAGGTAAGAGTTCGCCAGTTTTGTGTAGTTTAGGGAATAAGGTGGGTATACATATATATATAGACAATTGTTTTTGTGTTAATAAAGACGATTTCGTCACATTGCTTGAAAAAACATTTCCGAGTATTTTAACTTTTTTGTTTTAAACTTTTTGCTTTACTTTTTTTTTCTTTCCGAGTGCAGCTGATCGATGCAGCGGTTCACAAGACAACAAAGGATCTTTCCTCACTATCGACCAACTTTCAGTCCACATTACACTCTCACAGGCTCTGGGTTACGACATCCAACGAGAGAGAGAGAGAGAGGTAGTATAATGCCAGGGAAAAGAGCTCTATTGTAAATTAGATTTTTTTTTTTTTTGTTTTTTCATGATTGACATTCTCATCTCAAGTTTGAGAGAGAGAGGGAGAGAGAGAGAGAGAGAGGAGAGAGAGAGAAGAGAGAGAGAGAGAGAGAGAGATGTATAAGGCTAGGGAAAAGAGTCTATTGTTAATTAAGATTTTTTTTTTGGTTGATTGATATCTCTATCTCAAGTCTTAGAGAGAGAGTATAAGGTTATGAGCGAGATCTGCTGTAAATTTTGTCTTGTATGTCTTAACTCATTCAAATAAAAGCAACAAGTCTACGAATAATTTTCGGTGAGAGAGAGAGAGAGAGAGAGAGAGAGAGAGAGAGAGAGAGAGAGAGAGAGAGATTCATTTTACATTCAGTTCGAGAGTCAAGCTAAGTCTGAGTTTGCTTAATCGTGGCGAGAAATAATTCTGAGAGAAGCACTTTTTCCGTGTCAAGTTGGAAAGAAACTTTCATGCCCGAACAGAGGACAGCGGAGAACGTTTTAAATTTCTCAGCAATAATAACCTGTCCTTGGAGATGAGAGAGAGAGAGAGAGAGAGAGAGAGAGAGAGAGAGAGAGAGAGAGAGAGAGAGGAGAAATATCCATCGAGTCGTGAGAAATTTCTTGTCGTTTCGTCGTCACGAGAAAACGGCGTTTCCTGGAACGTTTTGAACGTTGCGATTCGAGAGAAGAATATAATTCGTTGCGGTAAATGTGGACTTCTTTTAAGATTATATTTTTAATGCGAGGTTCGGTCGTTCTGAAGAAGTTTTTTTTTTTTTTGAGTTTTTTTTTTTTTTGTATCGCTGAGATTCATCAGGTGGAAGTGGCTATTGTTAATACGTGCAGGCATCATAAATATATATATATATATATATATATATATATATTATATATATATATATATATATATATATATATATATATATATAGTATATATATGTGGGATATATATATATATATATATATATATATATATATATATATATATATATATATATGTGTGTGTGATGTGTGTGTATGTGTGTGTGTGTGTGTGTGTGTGTGTGTGTGTGTCTATAGAGAGAGAGAGAGAGAGAGAGAGAGAGAGAGAGAGAGGGAGAGAATATTGTTGACAGCTCCTACCATGACAACGATCACTTTATAGAAAAAATAAACAAATAAATAAATAAATAAATTCTCGATACTTCCTAAATTGACGATTTCTCTTTCGCCATCACTAATCACAAAGAGATACAGAGTCCAATTTAAATCCATGACATTTAATCATGACGTTAATTTATGCCCGGAAAAATTTGATAAACTAATTAAGATGATTGCGTCATCATCCCTCCGCATTGCATTAATCATTGTGTTGCAGAATCTTACTAGAACATGCTTCCCTTGCAACTCGGTTTTAAGACTTCTCTATGAGTTTCTTTATGAAGTCTTGCTTGCAGTTTTTTATACCAATATATTTTGTTTTCAGTTTCTTAAACCAACTTCATTAAACATGGAAATTATCGCCATAAAGGGTGTTTCCAAGTAATACCCATTTAATCAATCAATGGACAGCGCCTCAGTGGCGTGGTTGGTATGGTGCTAGCGTACCACCTCGGTGGCCGCGAGATCGATTTTCGGGTATTCCATTGAGGTGAGCGAGATGTGTATATCTGGTGATAGAAGCTCACTCTCGATGTGGTTCGGAAGTCCCGGAAAGCCGTTGGTCCCGCTGCTGAATAACCATATTGGTTAGATGCGACGTAAAAACACCATACACAAACAAATAAAACAAACCTACGGAACTGCGAAGTCTGTAGCTAAGTGACGATGACAATGACGCGGATATTTTAACAGAGATAAAGGCGAATAAGAGTCAAACAGCTGTAGACAATGATGATAAAGATGGGAAAATAGAGCCTGGGTTATTTGAGGGACGAAAAAGTATCACGGGGGCCATTTACCCCCCGGCTTTGACATTCTCTGCAGCCATGAAAGAGCCTCAACAAAAGAGCTTCCGATGATGGTCTTAAATTGGGGGGTGGGAAGACGGCGGGGGAGGAGGGGGAGGGGGCTATGGGGGTGGGGCTGGGGTGGTGAGGGAATGGATAGTGGGAGGGGAAAGTTGAAGATTTCTCACCTCTTCTTTCTGCAGTATCACGTTGTGATTCCAACTTCAATTTGATTTTTTTATCCAAATTTGCCAGTTATATTTTACTATGGTTTCAGTGTGATTCTAATGTATATATATATATATATATATATATATATATATATATATATATATATATATATATATATATATATATATGTATATATATATATATATATATATATATATATATTATATATATATATATATATATATATATATATATATATATATATATATATATATATATATATATATATATATATATATATATATATATATATATGTACATATGTTGAACGGCTTGTGATTCCAACCTCACTTATCATTTTCATGCTTTTTCAATAGAATTTTTTATTTCCTTTATTCATACTGGGTAGCTTTAAAAATAATCAAACTATAAACTGTATCATTAAAAAATCCCAACTTTAAGTTTCTGCTGGACATTCACGCACATCAATGTTAGTATTCTATCGTTCATGTTATGTTAAATATTCAAGTCATACGTGCTGTTCTCTCTCTCTCTCTCTCTCTCTCTCTCTCTCTCTCTCTCTCTCTCTCTCTCTTTTCTGGACATTCACGTAAATCAATCGTAGCATTGTAAGTTAATGGTATGTTAAATATTCAAGTTATACGTATTATTTGTATTCATCTCTCTCTCTCTCTCTCTCTCTCTCTCTCTCTCTCTCTTCAAGTCTCTGGACATTCACGCACATCAATCTTAGATGTTAAATACTCAGGTTAAACGTATTTTCATTCATCTGTGTGTGTGTGTGTGTGAGTGTGTGTGTGTAAACCAATCTTGTACTCATATTCCACCTCTTAATCTTTTTTTTAAATATTAGTTCGGTCGGTAGAATCATGTTGCTTATTAACCGAATACGTAATTATGCCGGATCTAATTATACTACGGTTACGCTTGCAATTAAGCTTTTTTCGTAGAAGCTGAAGCTCAAAACAAAGCTTCCGCCAAGTTCCCGAATCTCTTTTTCTAATCAAGGCCTCCAACCACCACTTTCAGTTAATATAGAATTTCGTGCATTCTAGATCGGACGGAATCCTACCGTGCAGGTACTTTCAGTATACGATTTCATTGCGTATCACTGGTTTACGTTGTAAATATCCTTTGCCTATTTTCGGAAGATTTTATATATATATATATATATATATATATATATATATATATATATATATATATATAATAAGTTTGAACTGAATAATAAAAAAAATAAAAAGAATCTTCCAAAAATAAGCAAAGGATACTTACAACCTAACTACAAAGCATAGTGTGTGTGTGTGTAA
>NC_087224.1:7758031-7765531 GCF_015104395.2 Macrobrachium nipponense
TTTTTTTTTTTTTTTTTTTTTTTTTTTTTTTTTTTTTTTTTTTTTTTTTTTTTTTTTTTTTTTTTTTTTTTTTTTTTTTTTATATTTGCTATTTAGCGTAAAGGTAAATTTGGTCGAGGTTTTTAGTATGTGGTTCAGGTAGTTATTACTTCGTATATGATTCCGTTTGGTTGTTTAAGTAATTCAGTCAAGTTCAGTGGCAGAATTAATATCTTTACAACTTATATACATATATATATATATATCATATATATATATATATATATATATATATATATATATATTCACTGATTTCTTACTATAATATGGAGGGATGGCAAACCCAAACCCCACGCATAGCCATTTTCACACGATGCCGTGCATTGAAAAAAAAAAAAAAAAAAAAAAAAAAAAAAAAAAAAAAAAAAAAAAAAAAAAAAAAACATCACTCCATTTCCCTGCGTTCCATCAGTGACAAAAAAATGTCGAAGAATTATGGGGGGAAAAGATTTCTAAGTATACCGAGGATTGAGGATTGTGTATGGTAGGATTGAGAGCGTAAGACAAGGATGACAAGAGGGATTGGTAATAGCAGAGGGTATGTTTGGATCAGGGCGTCCATTTTGGAACAGTTCTACGAGATAAATAAGGCTTATAATAGAAATGACAGTGATGCATTGCTGAATTTGATAAAGGATACGTGACACTGAAGGTATTTCTTTTTATAGTGTTAAATATACCGAAACTTGTGTTTGGATAATAGGAATATTAACTGGGTTGAAGTGAAAGTCAGATGTAAGACAGTTGTGTATTACTTGGTTATTTGACATATAGAGGCTGGTGAATGACATAGAAAATGCTGATATATAAAGTGAGAATCATATTGTCAAGGAAGACTCACTCTTTGTTTTATAAAATAGTAGTGAGTTTGAGAGTAAAGTGAAATGAGATTTATAATAATAAATTCTTGAGCAGCTGGCAATTAGGTGATGTGGTTTTCGTTACTTGAGAAGCTGTACATTAAGGCAAATTTAAGAAGTAATCATCCTCTTTTGGATAGAATTCAAAAAGATGTAATCACTCTTATTTGGTGGATATATGACCCTTGTGATCAATTCATGCTATTGGTCTTGCAATGACTCGTACTTCCATGAAGAGTCTGTGATACATCCAAATTTATTCTGGACAAATGGTGTTGCTTAAATGACTGAAAGAGGCAGAATGTGATTTGCCGATTGTTTTTTGTTTTATGCCATTTGGTGTTCGATTTTTTCCTTTGCGTGAAGATTTTTTTTAATGACATCTCCCATAAGATTGATTGATTCTCAGGCTCTTATAAACATTAATTGCTGCGGAACCGGTGGTATTTTGAAAGCAAAATACCGAAGGATTGTCTCTTCATGGAGTCCCAGTTATTTTCTCTATATTTTCCAAATTTTACTTCGTGTTCTCGCTTTAAATCTCACTCTTGCAGTGATGTATCTAAGAGGAAACTGCTGATCACTTTTTTTCAAAATTCTCATCCATATATCCAGGTTTAAATCCCTAAAGTACTTGAAAAAGTATTTCCTTGCATTCAATCTTTGACTGAAATATTATGGCAACTAGAGAAATGAATGCAGGATATCGAAAAGAGATTTTTGTATTAATTGTGAGATTATAATTTTCTTTTATCGTTCAAAATGAGTACACCCAGGAAAGGAATTCATTGTAATTTTCTTTTATAATTCAGAATGAGTATACACCCAGGAAAGGAATTCTGTTATCATTTTCCAATTCTGCTTCGAATTTGATGCTCCTGAGAGTTCATGGTATTTACAGACCGGTCAATTCGATACTCTTGATTGTATTCGGCAAATGGAAACACAGACTGAAGCAAAACTAACTATAGAAAAAAAAAAACGAACGTTCTAGGGGGAATGGGGGTTTGGATGCTATAGGGAAAGGGGAGGGGGAGGGGGTTATATGCCAAAACAGAATACCTGCCCTCAAGCTCTACTAAAGTTTGGGTCCAAATTTCCGTTTGTTGCAGCAAATTTTTTAGAGGCACTGAAGAGGGATGGAGTGCAAATCCTTGCAACAATATGGCGGGGTATTTGCAACTGCGTTTCTTCGGGCTAAAAATAAACAAAACTTGCCAGACACAACAAAGGACTTTCACCTGCTGTTTTCCTGGTACAAGAGACATGTGTATGTATTCGTGGGTCATGCTTGTGTAACAAGAGGGAACCTTGCTATCATACATAGTTCATGCAGACATTCCTGCACACACACATACACACAAGTTATATTTATATATATATATATATATATATATATATATATTATATATATATATATATATATATATATATATATATATATATAAATATATGTGTGTGCCTGTATGTATATATGTGTGCGTATATGTATATACACTAAGATAACTAATTACATCGGCTGTAATTTTCCTGTGTGTATGTACGCGTATAAATATATATTATATATATATATATATATATATATACATATATATATATATATATCTATATATATTATATAATATATATATATATATATATGCACATTTATATGTAGATACACATAGATAATTAATTACATAGACTGCCATTCAGCTGCGCGAACAAGGACGAATCGGCTATAATAAGCCGTACACAACAATCCCCTGACATTTCAATTCGCATTTTCTGCGTCCCGATACCATTTGAAAGGCATTACCAGCGTTCCCAAGAATTTCTTTCGCTTCTCATTCTTGTTATATCGTCAAAGCAGAAGAAACTCCCTGCTTCCTGGAGTCGCTCGCGATGCGGGATCAATTCGTAATTTTCTTCTTCCCTTTTTATCGTCAGAGATAAGAATGCCAAGTCTCATGTCGATATAGGAAATCGATCACAGGTGTACCTGGCTCATTTTGGCCCTGGGATGCATGGAGTTTTTTTTTTTAAATTTTTTTTGGGGGGTACGTTCTCCCTCGTGGGCGGGTATTTTGCGATCCATTATATCAACTCGGTATTGAAGAGTGTTCGTTTGAATGAAATGGTCCCTGTGTATGCATTACGATGTGATGTGTAAATCCGTTTTCACCACATATGCATGCAAATATATTTAAATTATATTTTACCTACTTATGCATCAAGGTGTGATATGTATTTCCATGTCCACATACGATTTAATATTGGATTTTAGAAAATATATATACTGAAGTGCAAAGAATAAGTTTTCAAGTTAGTGTATGTACTGACAGGAATGTTACTGCATTTTGGTTACGTCTTGATATATGCATTTTATATACATATACATACAGATATATATGCTTATATATACACTATATATAATATATATATATATATATATATATATATTATATATATATATTATATATATATATATATATATATATATATATATATATATGTATCATACCTACATCTGTGCAGTAGGTGCAGTAGAGAGAGAGAGAGAGAGAGAGAGAGAGAGAGAGAGAGAGAGAATATTTTACAACCTTGTCCAAACCTATAAGCGGTTCAGTCCACAATACCTGTAGTGCAAGAAGATGAAACGACTGTATTCAGACTGAACACAGAAAATTCCTGTAGAAAGGTCATATGACAACTGACCTCTGACCTCCGGAAGAGAGGAACACTGAGAAGGGATAATGATGCCGAGTGGAAAATTCCCTAAACGACATTTTTCCTCGCAAACATTCGTAGGAAAAGGCCGAAGGGAAGGTAAATGCTCTGGGGAAGAGGACTTCCTGGAAGTGAGGGGTAATAAGAGTCACTTTGTCATGTTAGAGAATGTAGTTGAGAGAGAATAAGAGAGAGGGAAAGGTAAGGGTGAGAATGTAGTCGAGAGAGAATTAGAGAGGGAAAGATAAGGGTGAGCATGTAGTCGAGAGAAAATGAGAGAAAGAAAGAGGCGAGAATGTAATTTAGAGAGAATGAGAGAGAGGGACTGGAAAGGGTGATAATGATTTCAGAGAAAATGAGAGAGAAAGAAAGGGGTGAAAATGTAGTAGAGAGAGAATGAGAAAGAGGTCAAGGAAAGGGCGAGAATGTAGTTGAGAGAGGATTGGAGAGAGAAAGGAAAAGGGTAAGAATGAATTCGAGAGAGAGAGAGAGAGAGAGAGAGAGAGAGAGAGAGAGAGAGAGAGAGAGAGGAAAGGAAAGGGTGAGGCTTTATTTGAGACAAAGAGGGGGAATGAAAGAGAAAGAAGAGAAAGAGAAAGAGACAGAGAAGAACTTCATAGTTTTATTTCTGTGTGCTTTCTGTTTTGTTTTATAGGGTAATAATTAGCAAAGAAAATTTATGCATCATGAATATCAATATCAATATCTATTATAATAGGTTGATAATAGGAATATACAACGTATGCTAACCATTAATGTTATTATCAATATTTTCGATTGTAGTTTGATAAGCAAGTAAAACGTATGCTAACATGAATTTTAATATTAATATTTATAATTATAGGGTTGATACTAAGCTAATAATCGTGTGCTAACAGAAATGTTAGCATCATTATTTATGAACGCAGGTTAATAGTGAGCCAGTGAGATGTATGCTCACATAAATGCTAATATATCAAGTTAATAAACGATGCTAAGACTGATATGTCAATAACACATTCCTAACAAGTGAGCAGACTGATTACAATTTTGGAATATTAATTCCTCTGGTATCAAAATCAAGTCGATATCTATAAGAACTCTGGCAAAAAAAAAAAAAAAAAAAAAAAGTTAACTAGCGATTAAACTGATTAAAAATTTGTATATTAATTCTTCTGGTACCGAAATCAAGTCGATCTCTATAAGAACTCTGGCAAAGAAGTTAAAGGCTGACGGAAATAGTTTACGACATTTCTAGAAAAAACATAAGAAAAAAAAATTAGCCCGGAAATTCCTTTACCTGGAATCCGGAAGAAACATTTAGCAACGCAATCAAGATGCCTTTCCTTGGGACCATCAAAAGGATTCCGACTTCTAGGAAGAGACAGTTCTATTGTTTTTAGGTCCCAGAAATACCCTCGGTTTGGTTGCGCGGTCATTATTGTTGACGGGAAGGAAACAAGAGGCGAAAAGCTTTTGGAGTGTAGTATACGTGATTCCTTGCCGGAGGTGGAGGTTTAGTATACACACACACACACACACACACACACACACACACACACATATATATATATATATTTATATATATATATATATATATATATATATATATATATATATATATATATATATATATATATATAATCCAGATGAACTACTGTATCGGTAATCATAAAATCTATGGTTTATTACAAAAAACGTTTCGCACATTAACTCAATGCATCATAAATCTGTAAAATTAGAACATACTCGTTTAAAATATTATAAAAGACAGTAAAATTTAAATATAAAAAAATAAATATATATATACATATATATCACTCAGAAGACGATGAAGTTAGAACATTTTTATTATTTATTACTAATCATCATGAGAAACCTTCGTCTAAAAATTTTTACTATTTATGCGAACTATTCTTTTTCTGATTATACATTTTTTAAAATAATATTTTAAATGTTTTTTATTTCTTTCGGAAGCCTTCCTTGCCAAGTCTACATATTCGCAAGATCAAAAGACCTTTCATTGTCTTCTGTGAATCGTCACTAGTTCTGCATGCGATATCAAGAGTGATTCTTCGGCGTTGCCATGGAAACTATCTGGCCTTAAGCTCTGCTTCTGTTGCTGCTATTCTCTTATCATCAGGATGTCATCAGTCGGTTCTTATTTTTTTTTTTACGTAGAGGACTACAGAACAATATCTACGCGCTGTTTTTCCACCTGCTGTGGACGGAGGAAATAGGATACTCTCTCTCTCTCTCTCTCTCTCTCTCTCTCTCTCTCTCTCTCTCTCTCTCTCTCTCTCTTAGAGAAATTAGTGTTATGTTTCTCTCTCTGTCATAGAAAAATCAATATCTCTCTCTCTTTCATAGAAAAATGAGTATTCTCTCTCTCTCTCTCTCTCTCTCTCTCTCTCTCTCTCTCTCTCTCTTAGAGAAATTAGTGTTATTTTTTCTCTCTCTGTCATAGAAAAATCAATATCTCTTTTTCATAGAAAAACGAGTATTCTCTCTCTCTCTCTTTCATAGAAAAATGAGTATTGTCTCTCTCTCTCTCTCTTTCATAGAAAAATGAGTATTCTCTCTCTCTCTCTCTCTCTCTCTCTCTCTCTCTCTCTCTCTCTCTCTCTCTCTCTCTCATTGAAAATTAGTATTTTGTCTTGATTAACCTTTAATGACCTAATTACCTTATCTATCTAACCGGCCACGAACATCTTTCCAGGTTATTCTTAGTTATTCTGTTTTTTATCTTTTTCTACTTTTTATCGTCATCGGCTTAACAACAAATGAACAGTTAGAGTTAATGTAACTATGAATTTTTTGGATTGTCATAAGCATATATAACAGTTACTACTGCTCTCTTGCTTATAAGAATAAAAATATAGGTTAATTACGAATTTATTTTCATCGTCGATTTTATTTTTATACTGTAAGAGTGTCAAACGACTTCACTGTGCGACGTAGGTAAACTTTTTGAAAACATTATCACCAATATTTTCCTACAAGAATATCATTCAGGTACCTTTTGCCTGCTCATTATTCTCTTATTTGACGCGCATTCATATTACTAATTCATTAGCTGGTGTCTATCGATTTAAATGTCTCTGTTTCCAAGCAATATTAGAAAATAAAAACCTTGTCGTATTAAATATCTCTGCTACAAAGGAGTATCAGATATACCTACAAGAAATCTGTTGACAGTATTGTGAAATAGAATAAAAACTCCCTATTCTCATATCTGACATACATTCATATTACTAATTCATTAGCTGATGTCTATCATTTTATAAAAATTCTGTCCCAAAGAAATATATAATAATAAAAAATAAAACCTAGACAACTTATACAGTGATCATATAAAGAACATTTCCTCACAAAGGAATATTATAAAGAAAAGATTGTCACCAAGAAATATCACACAAACATTAGAAATATATATATATATAAGGGAGTCGCCTTGCAATTGGTTATTTTTTGACCTGCGATGATATCCGCAAGCGTCGGTTGGTATACATCACATCTTCGTCAAAGTCTCATGACCGTGATGATATTTCTTCTAAGTCCCCATCAATCGTTACTTCTTGTATGTAGGTTTGAAGACGTTAAAACTCATAGTTAAATAACAAGTTATATTGAACAAGTTTACATCACAATGATATCTACAGGAAGATTTGGATAGCTCTACAAGCAGAGAGGTGTGATAGAAGTCTGATATACAATTCGGTTCACCAGATCATAGGTGAGCGATACATTGCTCAATGTTATACAAACAAATGAACATACGGATCTAGGTCTGTCACATAGGCACAGACTGTAATGGGAACGACAACATGTATTTTGCCAATGGTGCATCGGTTGGCGTTACCTTTTTAAACTGATGATCCAGGTGTATACAAACTAAGATGTTATTACAAAG
>NC_087224.1:7770531-7773031 GCF_015104395.2 Macrobrachium nipponense
AGATTTTGTGTAGATTAGAAACTGTTTCTGCTTAGCTTAGGGTAAGCATATGTCTATCACAGTCATCTTATCCGACTGGGCAGTGTTTATATAGAGTGGGTTTCCGGGTTGCATCCTGCCTCCTTGGGAGTCCATCACTTTTCTCACTACGCGTGGTGTTTCTATGAGCACACTCTTATGCATGAGTCCTGGAGCTACTTCGGCATCTAGTTTTTCAAAGGTTATTATTATTATTATTATTATTATTATTATTATTATTATTATTATTATTATTATTATTATTATTATTATATTATTATTAATATTGTAAAATGCTTTTTAATTGATTATGTCTGAGAGAGAACTTAACTATTTTTATACCGTGTAATATTTATTATATTATCATTTGGAGTAAATATGATTTTTTATGCAATGCAATATGTATTATATCATTATTTACATCAATTAGTAGGTAACCACGTACAAATAGTCTGAAGTTTCACAATTATATTGTAAGATAGCAGGCTACATTGTTTACTGATCTTCTTCAACAACATCATTCTCTTAGCAAAATTCAGTCAATGTAGAATTTTGAAAAATACTTGTTGTAAGAAGAAAATAAAAATCAATCAACATACCTTTGTTCAAATAGATACTACATCATCATCAGTCTCATCGTATTAGTAATTTTCTCTCTGATCATCACTAACCAGACACTATTTTCATTCATTGTAGAATTTTGTACGAAAAAATCATTATAAAAAACAGATACTAAATCATTCATTGTAGAATTTCGGGAAAAGAATGATAATAATAAAACGTGAGACTAGACTCATTGACTAAATTCATTGATAATAATAAAACGTGAGACTAAATTCATTGCGAAATTTTGTAAAAAAAACATCATAATAATAATAATAATAAAAAAAAACCAAACATATAAATTCAGTGTAGAATTTCGAGATAAGAATAATAATAACACAGGAGACTAAATTCAGCCTTCGTAGTATTTAGAAAAACTATTTATAATAATAAAAACAAACAGATTCTGAAGTAATTCATTGAGAAATTTGTAAAAAAAAATTATAATAATAATAAAAAAAAATCCAAAAACATAAATTCATCGATGAATTTCGAGAAAAGAATAATAATAAAGCAGGAGACTAGATTCAGCCTTCGTAGAATTTAGAAAAACTATTTATAATAATAATAAACAAAACAGAATCTGAATAAATTCATTGAGAAATTTGGGAAAAAAATAATAATAAAAAACCAACTCCAAACATGCAGACGTCCACATAGATATTCTTGTTATACCACGCCGTTATAGAAGGCGAACGACAGATGACCGGTATTGCAAGTTTGTATTGCAAGTTTGTATTGCAAGATTTACATCGCCAAACTAACGCTTTCCCCCCTGTTATAGCCGCCAACAGTCAAAGATATAACAGCTAGCGCAATAGTTCCAGGTAATGTCCCATTGCCGGACGCCGCAGGGCAGTTGCAAAATGAGTGATTGTATTAATATAATATTATAAAAATATTTTATATATATAATATATATATTATATAGATATATATATATATTATATATATATTATATATATTAATACTATACTATATTATATATATATATATATAATATATATATATATATATATATATATATATATATATATATATATAGATATATATTATATATTAATACTTATATATGTTAATAAATATATATAGTATATATATATATATATATATATATTATAGATATATATATATATATATATATATATATATATATATAGATATATATATATATATATAGTATATATATATTATATATAGTATATATATATAATATATTATATATATATCTATATATATATATATATATATTATATATATATGATATATATATACCTATATATATTATATACTATATATATATGATATATATATATACATATATATGTATGTAGTTATATACCTACATACATACTATATACATACATATACACACACACACACACACATATATATATATAGATATATATATATAGATATATATATATATATATATATATATATATATATAAATATATCAATTCCAAGCTACAAATGTCCTTTAATATCTAAATTCACTTTACCTCCCAAATGATATATTTTCATATATGTACCGAAGGGGAATTTTTTAATTGATAATAATTTCGTCCCTCCATGGGATCGAACCACCGTCCAAGTGGACGGGGACGAAATTAGGACAGTCAGTGACGCTATCCAATCAGCCAACGAGGACGCTATAAGTTCATATCGATTCTGACCTTACAAATCACCCTCGACCTGGGTGCTTTCGTAATTAGAATCGATATGAAACCCCGTCTACCATGTTGGCCAATTCGAGCGTTTGACAGCACGTAGCCTTTTGTTATGAATAATTATCACATCGAACCGTGATCCATTTTATATCAATTCAAGCTACAAATGTCCTTTAATATCTTAATTCACTTTACCTCCCAAAATGATA
>NC_087224.1:7778031-7793031 GCF_015104395.2 Macrobrachium nipponense
TATCTTCATCTCCAGTTATGACATTGCCGCTAAATAGGTTGATCCATCTTTGCTTAACTTTTGAATATTTTTCATTTTATTTTTTATTTGTTTTACTTATTTTAATAATTTTTTGTCCTGTTTATTTTACGTTTTGTGTTTTTTAAAATTGTCCTTTTAGTTGTTCCTTTTAATATTTTAAGTTTGTAATCATTGTGCAACTCTTATTTTTAAATTTTAAAATCATAGCTTTATTGCAATTTATGTTATGTATTTTGTACAAGCCCTACAAAATGTAATAAAGACATTACGAAACGTCGGGAATAAATTTACCGTTTTAGCAAGTCTTTATGTCCTCCTCCTCCTCACTGATATATATCTTATATATATATATATATATATATATATATATATATATATATATATATATATATATATATATATATATATATATATATATATATATATATATAATATATATATTTTATATATAAATAAAATATATATATAAAATTTATATATATTATATATACATACATATTATATTATATATATATATATATATATATATATATATATAATATATATATATCTATATAAACACATGAAAAAGGGACGTAACACAATCGTAGGGTTATTCAAGAAACACGAATCGTAGTGATTAAACGGTGAAATATATATGAATTTCCAAATTATAAAACATTTTGAAATGAATTCTTCATTATTGTCTAACTTTTTTATTATTGCTTATAGAATAAAAGTAAAACCTGATTCTAGTATAACTTTTTGCGAGATTCCAAATAAGTGTCTATTTTCTTTTTTACAATGAAAAATAAGAAAGCTTACGGACATAAAAGATATACAAAAAAATTATATCGAAATTATTGCACAAAACCTGTTTATAAAAGTTTTAACACATATATATATATATATATATATATATATATATATATATATATATATATATATATATATATATATATAACAAAATTACATAATAAAGAATAACAATACTAACAAAGTTCATTATCATAAACACCAATAACAATGCACTTGCCCCAGTTTTACTTTTAGTGTCTTTTTTAAAATAGAGCATTTCTTCCCAATGGCGATAATAATAAAAGCTGATGACGTGAAACTGAAAATGTAGAAAAAAAAAATCTCCGTTTTCTTTTCTATTAATTCCTTGCATAATCGTCTCGCAATAAATCCGGGGTCAGATCATTCAATAGTCTTGAACTCAATAACTGCCTTCGTTATTTCCCAGCGGATAACAGGTCACTCTGTTACGGACCTCCTACGCCTGTTATTTTTTTTATATATCCCTTTTTGATTTCCCTCGAGAGAGAGAGAGAGAGAGAGAGAGAGAGAGAGAGAGAGAGAGGGTATATGTAAGTTCTTGTAGCTACGAGTTTATGAAAGAGTTTTATTAGGCATTTGATCCGTGCATAACCTTTTGATATACAGAAGTCAATGAGGACGAATCTTTAAAGTTTTCATACACATGTATAATTTTATATATACTATATATATGTGTGTATGTGAATATATATATATATATATAGATATATATATATATATATATATATATATATATATATATATATATATTATACTCTCTCTCTCTCTCTCTCTCTCTCTCTCTCTCTCTCTCTCTCTCTATATATATATATATATATTTATATATATATAATATATATAGTATATATATATTTACATATATATATATAAAAATAATATATTATTAATATTTACGTATACATATAAATACGAGTGTAAGTGGTTTCTAATTCGACTAAATTTTCTTTTCTTTGTGTTTTAGTTATAAATTTATTGCGGTCTTATTTCAAAATGGCCTGTCTTTTTTCTTTTTTTAATCTTGTGTAATATTAATGGTAATATTCTAATTAAAGCTGTATAGAGAATCTATATTCTATATTAATGTCGTCCTCTGTGGCCACCATATGAGAACGGAATAATAGTTATATCTTAATGATAATTATGTGTGCCCCTAATTGCACTTCGCTAATAATAATAAATATTTGTGACCCTAATTGGACTTTCCAAGTCGTGCATCGCTAACCTTTGTTTCATTTCCGTCAATATAGTTTTAATCCTTCTGTGTATCGCGAACAAAGTAAAGAGGTTTACTGTAACTGATTTTCACGGTAATCTTTTAATCGTCTCTGTGGCTGCCTAGGAAGCAGTGTTGTTATAACAGTTGAATCCAGGTAATGATCATTATTCCGTGGTAGAGCGAATTGGATATTGAAGGACATTTGTAGCTTAATGCATGTATATGAATCACGGTGATATGATAAAAATTCATACATATACATATATATATGTATATATATATATTTTTTACTATATATAATTATAATATATATATTATACATAATATATAATATATTTTATATATACGTATGTATGTATGTATGAATTTTTATCACATCACCATGATTCATATACAAGGCATTAAGCAACAAATGTTCTTTAAAATTCAATTTGCTCTACCTCGGAATTAATATATTTTCAAATATGTTAACCGAAGGGGCATTTTTAGTTGATATATATATATATATATATATATATATATATATATATATATATATATATATATATATATATTGTATGCAAGCCGTTCAAAATAAGTATGTTTAGTTTCCTAATTTTTTTCACGCTTTTTGTGGAGTTTTCCAATTGAAATGTTCGATATTTTTTTTATAAATGATATCTAGTGCATGAATAAAAAAACACTTGGGGGGGGGGGGGGGAAGGGGGGGCGGGTAAGCCGTATTTTCAATCTAAGACTTCTTTTATACTTGCCTGCGTGTTATTATTATCAATATTTTTATTTTTTACTATTTTACTTTATTATTTTTATTTACTTTTATATTTTCATTTCTATTATATTCTATTATTTTTATTATTTTATTCTTATTTTTTATTTCACTTTATTATTATGTTAATTTTTATTATTATAATTCATCATTTTCAAAATTTTTCTTTTATTATATTTATTTTGACAATATCATGTCCACGTATCATTTTCCTCAACCTTCATCACAAAATTTTATTTTCGATATTTCGTTATCCTGAAGTATTACTTCTTGCAGAATCACACCAACCTTTCATCCTTTCGAATCTACTTTTCACCACGAAAAGTGGCTTAAACCCAACCCCTCCTCCTCCTCCTCCCCCCCTCCCCCCCACCGCCAACCCCCTCTTACTTTAAACCTTATTTTTGATACTTCGTTAACCTGAAGTATTACTTCTTTTACATTCCACTGGGAGGCGACTGAATCACACTAACCTTTCATCCTTTCGAATGTACTTGTCACCCACGAAAAGTGGCTTCCCTCCCCCCCCTACCCCACCCCTACCCCTCTCTTATTTGTGTAATTAGGCCACTTTTCTCCGAGCCTCTTCCCCTTTAAAGACGCCACTCCCTCCTACACGAAATTATTTTCTTTCAGAAAGCGATAATCCTCTTTCATCCTTCTTTTTCTGTGTCTTAATGGATTCCTTTTACTACAGTAGTAGCCTCTCTCAATTTTGACGTTTTCTGACAAGAAAACTGTTGTGCCGGGTGGTTCGACTGTCCGTCCTCACTTTTTCCTGTCCGTTCTCAGATCCGAAAGTCTATTGAGGCTAGAGGGCTGCAAATTGGTATGTTGGTCATCCACCCTCCAATTATCAAACGTGCCAAATTCCTGCCCTTTACCCTCAGCAGTTTTGATTTTATTTAAGGTCAAAATTAGCCATAATCGTACTTCTGGCAACGGTATAGACCAGGCCACCACCTGGTCGTGGTTATAGTTTCATGGGCCGCGGCTCATACAGTATTATACTGAGACCACTGAAAGATAGATCTATTTTCGGTGGCGTTGATTATACGCTGAAGCGTCTGTATAGAAAACTCAATTGCGCCGAAGAAACCTCGGCGCATTTTTCATTTGTTTATTGTGGTTACCATTTTTCTTCTTCTTCGGGTTTGGTCTAGATTGGCTTATTGTTCTCCTGACAGATGTTTTATAAAGTTGGAAAGCTTAAATCTAATCTGTAAAAATGACTCAGAATTACATTAAATAAGCGAAAGAAACACGAATATTTTACATTCTGTAGTTCATTTACAAAGATCACATTAGAGTAAAAGACTAAAGTAACCCGAAATTTGCGTTTATTATTTTTATTTATAAAAAAATAAGCAAAATGACGCAGAAGTAAATTACGCAAGTAAAAGGAATATTAATATCATTCATTTTATTTGTTTACTCATAAAGATCGCTTTAAAGAAGAGTAAGATACTAAAGAAGGGCGAAAATTACATTTATTTCACTTTATTTTCTTTTATAGATAAAATTTTGATGTAATTAAGCCCAGTGGTTGAACATATAAAAATAGGAATACTATAGATCACGCGAAAGAAGGAATTTCTGCTGTATATTATTTTAAAGAGACAAAAAAAAAAAAAGAATGTCACCCTCTTTTAATCCTCAGACTCAGCCTTTAAGAAGCAGTTTATCATTTGCCAGAGCCAGGGAGAGGCGTCCTATAAATCAATGTCCTCCTCAGGGAATATTTTCCTTGTCATTTTTGTAACCCTTAAAAATATTTCAATTTGGAGAGAAATCACATTAAAATATTAAATGATGAAAAAATAAGTAAACTGTCAGATTTGTAACCCCGAAAAAATACTTCCTTTTGGAGAGAAATCATATTAATATTAAATGATGAAAAAATAGGTAAACTGTCAGTTTTGTAATCCTTCAAAATTATTTCATTTTGGAGAAAATCACATTAAGATATTAAATGATGGAAAAATAAGTAAACTGTCAGTTTTGTTACCCTTCAAAAATATTTCATTTCGGAGATAAATCACATTAAAATATTAAACGATGAAAAAATAGGTAAACTGTCAGATTTGTAACCCTTCAAAACTATTTCCTTTTGGAGAGAAATGACATTAATATTAAATGATGAAAAAATAAGTAAACTGTCAGTTTTGTAACCTTTAAAAATATTTCATTTTGGAGCGAAATCACTTTAATATTAGATAATGAAAAAATAGGCAAACTGTCAGTTGTGTAACACTTACAAATATTTAATTTTTGAGAAGAAATCACATTAAAATATTAAATGATGAAAAAATACGCAAACTGTGAGTTTTGTACCCCTTAAAAATATTTCTTTTTGGAGATAAATCACATTAAAATATTAAATGATGAAAAAATAGGTATATAAACTGTCAGTTTTGTAACTTACGAATATTTAATTTTGAGAAGAAATCACATTAAAATATTAAATGATGAAAAAAATAGGTCAACTCAGTTTTGTAACCCTTTAAAAATGTTTCATTTTGGAGATAAATGACATTGATGTTTAATAATGAAAAAAAAAAAGGTTAGCTGTCAGTTTTGTAAGAGAAATCACTTCAAAATATTAAATGATGAAAATATAAAACAGTCAGCTTTGTAACCCTTAAAAAATATTTCATTTTGGAGAGAATTGACATTAATAGTAAATGATAAAAAAATAGGTAAACTATAAATAAAACAGCGCAGGAACACAAAAGATATTCTAGGCAACAAAGAGATTTAACTCGATAATAAGATTTCCCATCCCTCCCTACCTGACACCATGATTGAATGGACAGGATATTAATTACAAATCGGATGATTGATTGGTTTGTGTTTCTGAGTGTTTAATGCGATTACTAGGAGGAAATAACTCTCTCTCTCTCTCTGTCTCTCTGTCTGTCTCTTCACAATGGGTTTATTTTTTTTATTTTTTAATGATGAATTATACATTACGAGGAGAATAATGGGATTAGGAAATCTGTCTTGAATAAGGCGTTGAAAGGAAACAAAGACTTATTCTTATAAATAAAGCCTTATTCTAACAAATATACGTCATTATAATATCCTTATTTCTATGACTCGTGGTGATCCTCTTGTTAACAGTGAATACAATCAGTTTTGCCTACCTTCACTCTCAGTTCATTATTAGAGGATTTTCCATCCAGTTTATTATACATCTTTTTCAAAATGAAATTTTGGTTTTTGACCAGCTCTCCTGTATGCGAAAAAATTAGTAAAAAAAAAATGTCTTCACACTTACTGCATTACTGAATATCTTATTAATAATTTTTTTCTTGATTGTAGGTGACATTTTTACAAGCGCTTTTATATGTAGAAAGCATTACCCGTTCGTCATTTTACATCTTTTCCATTAAAAATAATTCCAATAGTAGATTCACATCATCCGTGCATTTGATGTCTAGGCCAGTCCCTTACGACGCTCCTGATTGGCTGCTGATAAGCCAATCACAGAGCTGGAAACTCTCAGTCTCTCTCGAGAGTTCACATAAGTAGGATTTATGTTCCACCTCTCATGAGGGATACATTTGAAAGATGTATCCCTCAGGAGCGATGGAACATGCATCCTGCTTATGTGAATTCTCTCGAGAGACTGAGAGTTTCCAGCCCTGCGATTGGCTTATGAACAGCCAATCAGGAGCGTCGTAAGGGACTGGCCTAGACATCAAATGCACGGTTGATGTGAATCTACTATAGCAAGACCTAACGCAAGTCTAATTACGAATAGAAACTGGATAACGCCATAGAAAAACAACTGACACGAAAGAGGGTAAGGAAACCTCGTGCCTGTATTTTTTTTTTTTTGAAGAGGTTCCTTTAATTGCTACATGACACCTCTACGTGAAGACTTTAATTAAAATAATGAAGGTCGACCTAACGAGCTGTAATTTGATGCCTTAAGATTTTTTGGTAGACTTAAGGTTTTGTTTTTTCAACTTGTAGTAGTTTTCGTCATCTCAGGATAATGGTTAAAGGCCATTTTCACACTTAGAATAGTGAATTGTGGTTAAGACTTTATCCTGAATACTTACATAGCAACGGTTTTTTTTAAAGAGTACAAAAAAGAAAAACTCATCAGTTTTGCCTGAGCCCATTTTTATTTACTTGTTTTATTTCATTTTGATTTTGCTGAATGTTTGGAGGAACCCAGGCTTTCAAAAGCAGGAATGATATTGAACGTTTTGGTTTCAGTGACTTTATGTCGATTTTTCAAATTGTGTTTTTTTTTTTTATTCGATTTTAATGTTTTCTTAGTTTTGCTTGGAAAGTATCACACTTGAAAACACTGGAGAAAGTGTAACGCATAAAAAAAACGCCCCTGACAATGGAGAGTATAAACATAAAAAAACATTTTTGAAAGTATAACGCTTTTAAAAAAATCCCTGACAGTGGAAAGTATAAGCTTGAAAAAAACCTTGACAGTGGAAAGTATAAACTTGAAAAAAAAACCTTGACAGTGGAAAGTATAAACTTTATAAAAACCTTGAGAGTGGAAAGTATAAACTTGAAAAAAACCTTGACAGTGGAAAGTATAAACTTTATAAAAACCTTGACAGTGGGAAGTATAAACTTGGAAAAAACCTTGACAGTGGAAAGTATAAACTTTATAAAAACCTTGACAGTGGGAAGTATAAACTTGAAAAAACCTTGACATGGAGTATAAAATTTATAAAAACCTTGACAGTGTTTAAGGTAAGTTAAACTTGAAAAAACTCTTGAAACAGTCGGAAAGTATAAACTTGAAAAAACCTTGAGAGTGGAAAGTATAAACTTGAAAAAAACCTTGACAGTGGAAAGTATAAACTTTATAAAAACCTTGAGAGTGGAAAGTATAAACTTGAAAAAAACCTTGACAGTGGAAAGTATAAACTTTATAAAAACCTTGACAGTGGGAAGTATACTTTGAACAAACCTTGACAGTGGAAAGTATAAACTTGAAAAAACCTTGACAGTGGAAAGTATAAACTTGAAAAAAACCTTGACAATGGAAAGTATAAACTTTATAAAAACCTTGACAGTGGAAAGTATATATATAAAAAAAACACTGACATTAGAGAGTATAGCACTTTAGCACCTCCAGGGAAAATGGACGACGTCGTTCTGAGAAACTGTGGTAATGGCCCTTAAGACGACAGTGGACGTTGCCTATCGCCATAAAGCTTACGGATGATGGCAAAAATCCCTTCCGCCTCCCCCAACTCCCTCCGTCTGAGCCGTGTAAATCATAATTACCATTGCTGGGAGAGAAATTAAATCGCCTCGTGAATCACTCGCGTCGACGTTACGATGTAAAGACTCGTGAGGGCCGTTGGTATACAAACAGGAGAGCGCAATTAGGGCTGAAATAAAATATGAAAAATGAAGTATCTTGCAGTAATGGCATCGTTACAATATATCACAGGTGGGGTTTTATACTGGCAGGTATTAAGAGACAAATATCTGTTGATACTTAATTCACTTCGCCTTGGGGATGACTTACACCAAGAGGGAAATAGATTTTTATGAAATATATTATACTCATAGGTATTAAGACACAATTAATACTTCATTATCTTTGCCTTAGGAATAACTTACGTATAAATGGAAATGTGGCAATTGTGTGTTTTTTGTTATTAACGGTGATTAGAGCATTTTCCTTTTTGGATGTGATACAGAGGCGGAAGTGACTTACCCACTAGTTGACTATCATGGGACGTGTAAGTTGATTTCGATTTGGATATACATATTCCATGTCCAACTCAGTTGACTTTTATGACTTGCTGACACTGCTTTCCATATATTGTTTGGGAAAAGGAAACTTGAATCTATCATTACTATTATTATTATTATTATTATTATTATTATTATTATTATTATTATTATTATTATTATTATTATTATTATTATTATTATTATTATTATTATTGGTCTTTTCAATTCTTCTTATTATTCTCTTCTCATCAGGGCTGATATTTGCTAATAGCTGGCCGATGTTCATATCTTGGTTAAAGAAATGTTTTCTCAAAATACTAATTTATTGTTATGGTAACAAAAGTGGTTAACAAATCTTAGTCATAAAAGATTTGAACATCGGCCAGCTATTAGCAAATATCAGCCCTGATGAGAAGAGAATAATAAGAAGAATTGAAAAGACCATATATAAAATCAATTCCACTGATGCTGCCATCATCTTCAACAAAACATGTTTGACAGAGGGTCTCCTACCTTCATATTATTATTATTTTATTATTATTATTATTATTATTATTATTATTATTATTATTATTATTATTATTATTATTATTATTATTATTATTATTATTATTATTATTATTATTATTATTATTCAGAAGATGAACCTTATTCATATGGAATAACCTTAAATTCAGGCTTCCAAAGAATTTTGTATTTATTCGAAAGAAGTAACAGAAGGTAATTGGAAGTACAGAAAGAGGGCATCAGTTATCAGCCTAGCAGTACAATATTATTATTATTATTATTATTATTATTATTATTATTATTATTATTATTATTATTATTATTATTATTATTATTATTATTATTATTATTATTTTTGTTATTATTATTATTTTTTTATTATTATTATTATTCATACAATAAACCTATTCCTATGGAACAAGCCCACAGGAATCATTGACTTGAAATTCAAACGTCAAAGAGAAACGTCGTAAAAAATATTAGCCATAGAACCTCCACCCCCCCCAACCCCCAACCCCCAACCCCCAACCCCCAGAAGAATGATATTGATATTGCCCCACAAACTATCAGGTTCGTCAGGGAGGAATGACCCAGTTTAATCAACATAGCGACAAATTCAACGTAACCCTTTGAAGCCAAATTCATTACGTTTTTTCGCTACAGGTTGCACGCATATTTTCGGTGAATATTACTTGCAAGCGTCCGGTTACCGATAACAGAGCGAAATACCGCGAATTTAATCGTATCGCAATTCTTGCAATATTGTTACAACTTTGTTTTCAGATACATTTGCTCGTTGCAGTCACTGAGCTGCAACAGAGAACACCGAGGAACTGCTGGTGGGTTGAAATAATGTCATTTCTCTATCTGGCATCATATTTTCAAGTAACTAAACACATTTTGTATATGGGCGGGATTTTTATATAGATATACCTTCATCTGTGTTTATGTATAATATAAAAAAAGGAAAGAAACTCTGTAACTCTGCTGATACAGGATAAGTAAGATATTCAACTCTGCGTACACAAATGATGCAAAATCTTTAAACCTTCTTATGTATATTATGCCAAAAAAAGAATCTGTAACTGCTTATACAGGATAAAGAAAATATTTGACTCTGCGTAGGCATATGTAAAGTCGTTATAGCTGCGTATACCGATTATGCAAAATCTGTAACTCTGCTTACAGAGGATAAGCAAACTCTGTAAACCTGTTTATGTATAATGTGCCAAAAAAAAAAAAAAAAATCTGTAATTCTGCTTATACAGGATAAAGACGATATTTAACTCTGTTTACGCATAATATGCAAAATCTTTAACGCTGTGTATTCCGAATATGCAAAATCTTTGTTTAACTCCGCTCATTCCACAAACAAACGAAGATCTATCCATTCACCGAGCTGATTTCGACCCGTCCGTAATTCGGGGGTGGCCCACTGGCGAAGTCATTATACACTTCCTTTAGGAATTTACGTTGTCGCGAAGTGTCAGTCAAGTTCAATATCCCGGGCCAATTAAACCGAGAGAGAGAGAGAGAGAGAGAGAGAGAGGAGAAGGGGGGGAGGGGGGGGGGGTTAGGTGTCCATAAGAGTGGTTATTCACCAGGGGCTGAGGATGATTTATTTAAATGAAGGGAATATTAATAGAGTGAATTTCCATGTATGAGATTATGCCTCGTAAATCCCCGCTGTTTGTCTCTCCGGGTAGTTCTACTAACTAATTGCTTCAGAGGATCTCCGTCTCGCCAATTGTTGTTGTTGTTATTGTTATTCTCTCTCTCTCTCTCTCTCTCTCTCTCTCTCTCTCTCTCTCCCTCTCTCTCTCTCTCACTTACTATTACTCTTACGCTCTCGACGCGAAATTTATGGCAACAATTAAGAAAACTTTGCTCATTATCAGATTTTTATTTGGCGCGAAGTTTTGTTTCCGGTAAAATTAGTTTTCTAATACGCGTAAAATGCAAGAGAGCGTAGCAGTTTATGTGACCGACGGTATTTTTGCCCAAACCCCCCCCCCTTTCTCTCTCTCTCTCTCTCTCTCTCTCTCTCTCTCTCGTCCTCCTCATCTCTCCCTCCTCTTCCTCTCTCTCTATATATATATATATATTATATATATATATATATATATTTTTATATATATATATATATATATATATATATATATATATATATATATATATATATGAGTCCCGTTTAAGTCAAACTATATATATATATATATATATATATATATATATATATATATATATATATATAGATATATATATATATATATATATATATATATATATGTATGTATGTAGGGGGGGTACATACATACATATATATATATATATATATATATATATATATATATATATATATATATATATATAGTATATATATATATATATATATATATATATATATATATATATATATATATATATATATATATATATATATATATATTTATATTTATATATATATTATATATATAGATATATATATATATATATATATATATATAATATCCCTCTTCACGCTCTTTCCCTTTCTTCGTCTGTAAGTAATGCGACAAAAGATTCCGGTTCATTTGGTCTATCACGATTCGCAGACGGGAATGCAACTCCCTGATTCATTTTCAGTCCCTGATTAGTGGATTGGCTGGGTCGATGGTTTGGATTTTTCCAAGTCTCTCTCTCTCTCTCTCTCTCTCTCTCTCTCTCTCTCTCTCTCTCTCTCTCTCTCTCTCTCTCCATCGGCTGTGCCTGTGATCGGATGGTATTCTTGTTTTATTCAGTATCGGTATTTTTTCTTCATTATGGTTATTTCTCTCTCTCTCTCTCTCTCTCTCTCTCTCTCTCTCTCTCTCTCGTATGGTCTGAGGCTTTGATAAAATGGCATTGTTGTTATACTCAGTATCAATATTTTTTCTTCATTACGGTTAGTCTCTCTCTCTCTCTCTCTCTCTCTCATATCGTCTGAGGGTTTGCCGGATGGAATGGCATTGTTATTGTATTCGGTATCAATATTTGGTTACTATTCTTTGTTCTATTATTCTTCTTAAGCGATTATTATCTCTCTTATCTGCAATTGTATTTACAGAAAATTTATCTGTGTCCATGGAAGGATACAATCAGATTGAGTCTGTAAATTACCTTGACAGTTGTGAAAGTAATTGAGACAGCTTTTAATATATGATGACGAAATCTCTGCTCAGCGTGATCGAATTCAGTCACTTGAATCATCTATATTTTTTTCATATCTCCATCAGTTATTGCCAAAAGAGTTGGAAAGAGTGCGTCTTGAGCGTTAAGAATGCACAGATTTCTGCAGAACTCTGGCGGTGTGATCAGCTCGGAGAGGATTGAAGGTCTTCGCAGTAACCGAACATTTACAATTGTCTGTTAAATGTCCCTAAGAGACACACTAGTGACATTCTCTCCAGGGATTACAAGCATTGATCACCTCAGCAATTACAATGCTTGCTGGTACATTGCATTTCACGTTGGTTTATTGTCAGAGGTGGATAGGGATCGTCATTTTTTATTTTTGTTTTTACGAAGATTTCAAACTTCTGGCATATTTCGATGTGGTTTGTTGTGTTTGTAATGCTACAAACAGTGATCATGTTAGCAATGCTTGCTGACATATTACAGGCATTTCACATTGGTTAGTGTCAGTGCTGGCTAGGGATCGTCAATTTTTTATTATTGATTTTACGAAAATTTCAAATTTCTGTCATATCTCGGTGTGGTTGTTGGTTAAAAGTCAAGGTCCATATTGTTAGCTTTTCCGACCCTGGAATACTTGACTAACTTGGTCACTTCAGAATCAGGGCTTTCGTCTTGAGCTGCCAAGCGTCTTCCACCATTGGTGATGTCATGATAACTTGCCAAATGTAACAATGGATTCTCTTTCCCTTTGATACTTAGAAGAATGGAAAACCTTTTACACCACTCATCTCTGTCATAAGACCTGCGATAGATCTTTCATGGAAAATAAATGCATTGTTCTGACGTTCTTGTGTATTTTTGACAGTGCTGAACGTATCTTCTTATATCTGACATAAACTGAAATGTAGGGGTACTCCAACCCACTCTGTCTGCCACTGTAGCCATAGACATATGCCAGCAAATAGGAATCCTCAAGGAGGACAGATTGCTATCTTCATAAAGGTATAATAGTAATAGAATTAAAAGGAAATAAAATTTGATATTAGGTATACGTTGAAGAATATTACAGCCCTAAAACAATATCGCTCTCATAATTCGACAAATCGTTTTTTATGGTAATTGGTAACAGACTTAAAATTTAATAATAATAAAAAAAAGAAAATTGATGTATAATACACCTTTCAAATATTGACAATTCCAAACCTTGGATATCGCTCTCAGAGTCTCCAAAGTCGTTTTAACGGAAACGCCATTAATCTAAATAGATTTATCAGGAGAAATCAGTCACTTCGACATCAGTGGAAATCTGGCGATTTTTTTTTTTTTTTAATCCACCACTTCCGAAGTTTCTGATCTTTTCTGAGGGAAAGTTTAGGTCGTATCCGCTCAACAAAAACTCAATTAGGGATGAGACAATCGCCTGAGATTGTGAAAACTTCTGCAACATGAGAATAAATTCTGGGGGGCGTCGGAAACGTTGGCGATGCAATTTTATTGTCAAAAGAGACTGGTCGTGTTTTGTTTTACTATCATACACTATATATTTAAATTAGAACAGAATTCATGCGTAGGGCAGTAGAAAATCAAACATTGGTTCCTTTTGTAAGAAGAGAGACTTTACGCAAGTTTTGGGCATCCTATTTTTATTGTTTAAATTTAAATTGAATACACGCCGAAGAGCATATCAAATCAGACATCGGTTCCTTTTGTAAAAAAAGACACTTCGCATTTTTTAACCATATTTTTTTTATTTAATTTAAATATGAATCGAATACATATTGAGAGAAGTAGGAAATCAAACACTGGGTCCTGGAGAAGGTTGCATCAAATCAAAGACTTACTAGATGAATTAGGGAAGAGGGAATAACACCAAAGGAGCTGTGATTTTGATATTGTTTACACAAAATGAAAAGGAAGTCTGTTGAGAGTGTCATTAAATAAATTTGAAATGAATACACGCCGAAGATCATAGAACGCCAAACATGGTCATATGAGATTAAAAATATCCAAAGGCTTAAGAAATGAATTAGGGTAGAATAAATAGCACAAAAACAGCTATTGTAGATTCACATCAACTGTATATACTTGATGTCTAGCCCAGTCCCTCACGACGCTCCTGATTGGCGGTTGATAAGCCAATCACACGGCTGGAAACCTCAGTCTCTCGAGAGAGTTCACATGAGGGATACTTTTGAAAGACTTATCCCTCAGGAGAGGTGGAACATAGCTCCTACCCATGTGAATTCTCGAGAGAGACGGAGAGTTTCTAGCCCTGTGATTGGCTTATCAACAGGCAATCAGGAGCGTCGTAAGGGACTAGCCTAGACATTAAGTGCACGGTTGATGTGAATCTACTATAGTGATTTAGAAGTTGTCATGAAATGATAAAGGAAATCTGTTCATAGTATCAGACTTTAGGACGCAGCTCTGTTCAGAGTTGTATTTTTGTGTTCGCATTCAACGTCCAAACTTCACATTTATGGAGGAGACTCCACTTGACAATCCATTCATACTGGACTCCCATATATTCTCTTCCCCTGCATTTGCATACACCGCGGCTAGCTTTCTCGCTTCACTTATTCTGTGACTGGAATTTCCCGTCGTCCATTAGATTTTCTAGTAAATTCTTATGCAAATCATTTCACTTCTATTATTCTGTCGTCCGCAGGAATATCCAGCTTTCCATCTTCCTGGTTCCCACTTTTCTTGGTAACCTACTATTCTCATTTACTCTGGAGTTTTTACTTCTTTTTTTTCATTTTGAAAATCTTTCACTAATCTCCGT
>NC_087224.1:7800531-7808031 GCF_015104395.2 Macrobrachium nipponense
CCATTTTACTTTTGTTGTTACTGATAAAGTTCGGTAATCGCCTAAAAATCATGTTTTTATTAACCTCTCTCTCTCTCTCTCTCTCTCTCTCTCTCTCTCTCTCTCTCTCTCATCGTCTGAGTTTTGATTGGATGGTTTTGTAGTTATATAATTATAATATATGTACATTTTTTCTTCATTATGGTAAGAATCTCTCTCTCTCTCTCTCTCTCTCTCTCTCTCTCTCTCTCTCTCTCTTTCATCAGGTAACCGATAATTAGTTCATTTTTGTTGGTCTACCAAGGTAATATTGCAATCAAATGATATAATGAATAGGCTATTGATATCTTTACTAAATGAATTAGAATTTGATTTACTGTAGAAAGAGAGAGAGAGAGAGAGAGAGAGAGAGCTTTCACAGTAGTTGTCTTTTTATGCTTCTGCGAAGAAGGCTACTCATTGGTCACCTTAATAATGCATATACATTATATTTTCTGTACTTTAATATTGCATATACATTATACTTTCTGTACCTTAATTTTGCATATACATTATACTTCTGCACCTTAATATTGCATATACATTATACTTTCTGTACCTTAATATTGCATATACAGTATACTTTCTGTGTGCTTCCCTTTGCATCTTTCCTGCTAAATTAGATAGATATTAATTTAATACAATACTATCAAGGATCTTCTATTGTGTCCTGACTATTTTGGCGCTGGCTTAGATATAAGTTGTCTTTAAATATCTGCATTTCAGTGGCTATTTAAAAAAAAAGAATGCCGAAACTGAAGCCGGCGTCAACGCACTGAAACATGTGCTGCATGTGTTGCACTAACGAGGTCATTTCGGCCCCCTAACCATAACCATTAGTGTTTGTTCGAAAGGGTGGAAAACATCTTGCTCTAATGGGCGTGATTTCTCCCGTTACGCTCATTTGGGTCTGAATAAATACACAAACTTTGACGGCCCGTCCTGAGATATGTGAATGCGTAGATTTTGTTTGTTTTCGGTTGTGGGAACTTAACTTGGATACGATTCTAGTATAGGGTATCACAGAAGAATCACTTAGGCGCATTTAGAATGAAATAGCGTTCGAAATTAGATTAAAATAACGCAGTAGTTTAGGAATTACAGAGTTAGTGACAAGCCTGAATCTATAAATAAAGTCCCTTTGATTGTAAAGACTTGTCTTAAAGATGATCTGATTGTTGGGGGGCTAGGAAAGCTTTTTGGAAAAGCCTAAAAGGTCGGAAAAAGGTGTTTCGCGTTGAGTTAGAGATACGGGATTTTTAGGATAGGATATTTATGTTTTATTTATTAGAATGAAAATGTAGAAAATAAATAATTTGCATATTAAACAATACAGAACAATTATCTATAATAAAATATAGCGTATTTATTTTAATTTTCGACTGTGAATCGACGCGCTTTTTAACCGTAGATTTTAGCGCGCGGCCCTAGTAAGCTGGAGGTTCGCTCACGCCTTGTTCCTCAACGAAGCACAAACAATACCGGTTTTAATCGAAATAGCGGGAACGCTTTCGTACCTCGATTTGAATTTCCAGGAGTCCTCTCTATGCACTGATTGTTTAAACTGTCCAAAACTCGTCCCGGTGCCTATAACCGTGACATGTTTTTGGACTCCGGGTGGGCTAATGCGCCGAGCTAGATCCAGATGGATTAACTGGTATGACGTCTCATCTGCATAAAAAAAAAAGCTTCGAAAGTTTTCGTAAATAAAATCTGCAGTATCCACCAATTATAATAGTCTTGCATCCCATTGCGTTTTCTACTGAGTCAAGATTCTACCTGAAGAAAAAATATATCCATGCTATTAAGAAGTTAGATATATCTTTTTTTCTTCGGATTGAATCTTGAATCTTTCTTCAAATGGAATCTTGAATCTTGAATCAAGATTCAATCTGAAGAAAAAATATATCTAAGCTGTTGAGAAGTTAGACATATTTTTTTCTTCAGAGTGAATCTTGATTCGAGCTTCCAAGATTCAATCTGAAGGAAGATTCAAGATTGAATCTTGAATATTTCCTCAGATTGAATCTTGAGTCTTTTTTCAAATGGATTCTTTAATCTTTCCTCAGATTAAATCTTGAATCTTTCTTGAGATTAAATCTTGAATCTTGAATCTTTCTTCAAATGGATTGAATCTTGAATCTTGAATCAAGATGCAATCTGAAGAAAAAATATATCTAAGCTATTGAGAAGAAGAAACTTCTCTGGAGAAGAAATATATCGAAGCCAATGAGAATTTTCTTCTTCATTTAAACGAAGAGTTCGTGTTTTAACAAAAATACATCCTCAGATTTTTTCATTTTTAATTTTCAGTTACTTAATACCAAATGAGCTGCAATCATCAGGTATTTATAAATACAAATCCCATTACTACCAGGGCAATGTAGTTTGGAAGTTAGTAAAGGCATTTATTTGGAAATATTTAGAAATGTTAGGGCACATAAACTATTTTAGTCTAGGCATAGTTTAGTGTCATTTATCATCAGTCTGCAGATCATAATAAACTCATAATTATATTTTTTTTTACAGGTATTGCCTTTAGATCCTGGAGTGACTGAGACTATATACCTGGAGACATAAACTTTGACGCGTCACAGTGAAAGGTTAGTCAAACTTATACTTCTAGACCTGATAAACTTATTGTATGTCTATGGGTTTAGTTTAAACTGAATACCTACATTTTTTTAATTGAATTTTCTGTGATATTTCAGTTTAGCTGCTAGATCATGAAACCCACGCACAATTTTAATTTTTTCCATTTTTTAAAAGTATTTTTTAGAGAGTATTATATGGTATTCAGATATTAAGGGAATGATTTATTATTTTTCTTTGTTATATGATAATTCAAAGTCCTTGTTTTCAATCGCGGTCTGTTTATATAAGGAGGTCAAATACATATTTCAACGTGGCTGCATCCTAACTTAACCTTGACTTAACGTAGCCTAACCTAACCCACCCTATTTAAAGTTTCATTCAATAGGGAAACTTCATTTGGAAGGATTCACAATTCGGATCCTTACTTTACAAAATCATTTCCTGTTTATTTGATTTTTTTTGCAATATATTTGTATTTGAGACTTAAAAAATAGAGACAGATATTCATTATTTGCCTTATTCATTACTTTACTGTAGTAACCAACACAAATATATTGATTTGGGAATCTTAGAAATACATGACAGGCGTCCGGTTTGATAAACTAACGAATCTCAGGCATTTGCCATAGTCTAAACCTTTATTCAGTTCAAAATTGCTTTCTCTTGGAAAGGAACACTATAAACAAATACAATACCAGAATCTTAGCCATTTGCCATTGTTTAATGCATTTTCAATTGCAGTCGCCGTTCTCCTGTCCGCAATTTGTAGCGTCGTACTAGAAACACGTATAATACAAGGCGTTAGCGTATCCCAAATAAGACCAACCCCCCCTTCCCCCTCCTTCCCACAAGGTCTTCTTCCTCATTTGCTGCTCCTCCATCCGTAAAATTTGATTTATCGCTGATCGAATTAACCTACGTCGAAGTGAAAACCCGATTAGGACACCCGGCATTTAGAATTTGTAGTGTCAGATGTAGATAATTAGGCTAATGTTACAGCAGTAATTTCATCAGGAGTGGCTCTGGCGTGTGGAATGAACGTTACGGTTCCAGAATGCCAAATGAAGTGTATATAAGCTGAAATATTATGCAGGGGCAAAGTTTGGGGGATATATTACCTTCTAGGTTGTTGGCGGCAATGCTGGTAAATGTATTTTTAAATTGATGAACCATTCGGATAAGTGGGCGGCGTCGACTGAGTAATATTTTGCATGATAACTGCATGAAGAAAGGTTACAAGAATTCACTATTTTATTTATTTATTTGTTTTTTTATTATTTTTTTTTTTACGATCACTGAAATTTTATTACGCGTTAATATTTTTAAGGAGATGGCTTCAATACTTGAACTACAACGTAAAACTGATAGTAATATATGCTAAAATATTCATACTTACCACTTCAATTCAGAGTTCAGGAGATGAATAAATAAATAAATAAATAAATTAAGAAATAGATACTTTGTATAATTCTATCAGCCAATGCATGTTGGTGTTATATTCAAGGTTACTGAAACAATGATGTGAGACAAGACTAGTCTCACTCTTTTGCTTCTTAAGTTATTGGATGTCAGATGAAACTGCAAATGAAATTGATTTACCTCTTCAGGCAAAGATTAGAAAATATTTTCAAATTTCCCAAGCAATATCGTCAATAGCATTTAGTTTTCTGTAAAAGAAAACTATTGAGATGGCTTTGTTTTTCTGTCCGCCCTCAAATCTTAAAAACCACTGAGGCTAGAGTGCTGCATATTGGTATGTTGATCATTCACCCTCCAATCATCAAACAAACGGAATTGCAGCCCTCTAGCCTCAGTACTTTTGATTTCATTTAAGGTTAAAGTTAGCCATGATCGTGCGTTTTGCAGCGGTAAAGGACAGGCCACCACCGGGCTGTGGGTGAAAGTTTTATATGGGCCGCCGGTCATACGCTGTACAGAAAACTCGTCTTCGGCGTATTTTTTCCCTTGTTACGTTTTTCGTGTGTGTGTGTGTGTGTGTTGTATGTGTGTGTGTGTGTGAAGCTCATTGATACTCTCTTACGCACTTCATTCGACCTTAATTAAATAACGTTTGAATACGACGACATCGAAGATAAAAGAGGATTAATGTTTTATTTTAAGTATATTCTATCCACCGGTTGATAATTCCAACGACCACGAAGAATTCATGACGCCTTCCTGCAACGCAAAACTAATCCCCCATTTTTCTCCGTCTGGGAAAGAGATTATCCCTCCGTCGTTACAACTTTTAAGTTTTTCTCTTTCTTTTTCTTCTCCTTCTTTCTTTTTATTTTATAAAACACAAGTCGTACGAAGTCCTATCAAGGTGAGAGTTCGCCTTCAGTATCGTCGTTACGGGAGCCGGAAGACGGGAGGACTCGCGGGAATGAAGAAAGTTTCGGGACAACTCGAGGTCGTAATGAGTCGTTGCAATAAATTAACTGCAGCCCGAAGGGAGGTGGTGGTGGTGGTGGTGGTGATATTCGAGGTATATATGTGTTGCAACGCTGCAACAGATAATGGCGTCGTATTCTCTCGGGACGATAAGGGAATTGTAGGGTGTTCGTATTTTTTGGTGGTGTCTTATTTATTACTATTATTATTGTTATTCAACCAATCACTTCCTTTGGCAAATTGACACTCATGAGGATGCAAAGGCCTTAATTATTATTATTATTATTATTATTATTATTATTTATTATTATTATTATTATTATTATTATTATTATTATTATTATAGAAGATGAAACCTATTCATATGGAACAAACCCACAGAGGCCACTGACTTGAAATTCAAGCTTCCAAAGAATAAGGTGTTCGTTAGAAAGAAGTTACAGAAGGTAATGGGAAATTAAATATGAAAACAAATTAATAAATAAATAGAAATAATATAAGTATATTATTAAGATTAATCAGTTTTTTTTCAAACAGGTTTAAATTCTTGTGTTAAGGATATGTTTAGGAAATACACACTTGTTTAAACGGAATATCTTGGATGATAAGTACACTAACCGTTCTTTTTCATAAATAATATGTATTCGGAAATGAAATGGATACTCTGGCCTATGACGGGTAGACTACTAGATATTAGTATGAATAAATTAACTCATATCTTTAAGAAATTCCAGCACAACTTTTGCGTAAATTAATGCATTTAAGAAAATAAATAAGCAATAAACTTTGATTCACCAAATGAACTGAAAATAATTTTTCACGGTACATTTCTTAATTTTAAAAGAGAAATTATTTTACTTTGTTAATTTTTTTTATACGAAATATTCAACAAACAACGTAAACGTCTGTTGTAATGAGAAACTGACTCCCATTAGTCACACTCAATTTTAGAGCTGAATATCCACAGACCCCCTTTTTCGGTCGTGCTCCATGTTTTTTTTTTTTTTTTTTTTTTTTTTTTTTACAATAACAGAAATATTCGTGTTTCCCCTCCGGTAAAAAAAAAAAAAAAATAATAATAATTCCTGGAATTATATTACCTTCATTTACTTTGTGCCCTGGAAATACAAAATCCGGAAACAGCGGGGGTTGCCGAGAGTACTCTAATCTGCTAGTATTTTTTATTTTTTTTTTTTTTACTGTGCGCGTGTATTTTCGAAATTGTTTCGCGCAGTACTTAATTGAAAATATTATATTTTCGCTCAGTTCTCGTCTGATGACGCGGGTTTATTCATCTACGAAATAAAGGCTCGCTGGTATTTTCATGAAAAAGCTGTAAATTCGATATAAGCCTTTGTTGTTGTGGTTTTTAGAATTCATATCGTGCGTGTTTTCGAAAATTTTTTTTTTTTTTTTTTTTTTTTTTGTGGCTGCAAGGTAAACGCTGGTACGCCCTATGGACAAATTGTTTTTTTACGCAGAAAATTTAATAGTCGACTGATAGAAATAATATCAGCGGAGGAGAATAGTAGCTTTTATATAATGTCTTCTTCCTTGCGTATGCAAGCTGCAGTGCCAAATAGTAGAGAAAACCTTTTTGATTTCTGAAGAATGACGCAATACAAACGTTTTTTTTTTCTTTTCATTTCCAGTATAATAATTCGATTAGAATTTCAACGTTTGGGTAAACGGAATTCTCATTATCACTCTGTATGTCCTCTTCATCCTTACCTAAACAAAGTTAATTAAAAATTACTACTCGAAAATGTTTTTGATTTCGGACGAAATAAGCAAACAAAGGTTGCTATCATCTCCAGCATAATAATTACGTAAAAAATCCAACAATCCAGCAAATGGAATTCTCATTATCACTGACACATTAGAATTCAAAAGCGCCTCAGTGGCGTGGTCGGTATGGTGTTGGCGTTCCACCTAGGTGGCCGCGAGTTCGATTCTCGGGCATTCCAGTGAGGAGTGAGAGATGTGTATTTCTAGTGATAGAAGTTCACTCTCGACGTGGTTCGGAAGTCACGTAAAGCCGTTGGTCCCGTTGCTGCATAACCACTAGTTCCATGCAACTTAAAAACACCATACCTACAAACAAACAAACAAATATTAGAATTCAACCGCAGGTACAGTATATGGAAATGGAACTTGGAACTAATCCATTCTCGAATTTCTGACTTGGCTGGAACTGTATAGATGGCGCCCCGAGACCTTTCTTCCCCCATCATGGTGTTATTTTGTCGAGAATTCAAAGCTGTCATGTCCGTTATTGTCAACTCTATTCTAGGTTCAAGTTCGGGAGACAGATATAATATAATAATAATAATAATTATAAACAATATGGGATATGCCAGTGGAAATTGTACCCATGATCATAGGAGCACTAGGCACGATCCCAAGATCCCTGAAAAGCAACCTGGAAAAATTAGATGCTGAAGTAACTCCAGGACCCATGAAGAGGAGTGTGCTCCTGGAAACAGCGCTTAT
>NC_087224.1:7810531-7825302 GCF_015104395.2 Macrobrachium nipponense
TTCCAAATACATTAGCATTACATCAAAATAATATACGATTTTTTTTAAAGTAAATTCCACGAACCACGACAAACCATAGCAGAATATCACATCGCTTCTATGCACTACTCCATATAAATCTAACCGAAATACAATGAAGAAGATGGCGTTATAATACGGATATTTTATAAATATGAAAGAATACAATATTCATGCGCGGAGGGAAAGCAGGCAATAACCGTTATTCTGGCCGGGCCTTTAGGAAGGCATGTTAAAGGCTCTTTGTCTTTTATGTTTATTATTTTCACGGGTGACTTCTTTTAAGAGGCGGATAATGGCTGTTCTCTGGAAGCTCATTAACTCTGCCTCACCTGCGGTGCCTCCTGGAGAAGAAAAAAAGAAGAAGAAAAAACTGAACTTGAGTTGGGGAAGATGTGAATGCGTTTTAAGCCAATATCTAAATAGATGTTTATATTCTGGTCCTTCTGGAATTATGAATGGAATGTTGCAAGCAAAGACATGAAAAGTTTTTTTGCAATTTAATTTTTTGTATAAATAATTAAAAACAATTTACAAAAAAAAAAGTTGTATTAGGAAAGTATGAAAGATATTTGTATTCTAGGCTTCAGAAGTCGCGTATGAATGTTGCAAGTGAATGAGAGTTAAAATGTTCTGCGTATTGTGTATGAATAATCCTTACACTTTTTTGTCTTATGTTGACTTATAGTTGGCTTTGGAAAATGTAAAAGATGTTTATATTCTAGTCCTCAGAAGTTATGAATGAATGTTTCAGGCTACTAAGAAGTAAAAGTTTTGGAATTGAAATGTTTTGTGTGAATAATTCTAAAATATGTTCTCATAGTTATCTTAGGAAAATGTAAAAGGTATTTAAATTTAAGTCCACATACTAAAGAATGAACGTTATAAGTAAAGAGGTTGAAATGGTTTTTGCATTCAAATGAATAATTCTTACTTTATTTTACAGTTTTCTATGAATAATTCTTAAGTTTTCTTAAGGTTGTCTAGTAAAATTTAAAATAGAGTAATATGCATTGGAAATAGTTTTGAAGGTCTAGCTGAACTGAATCGCTAATAGCTCAATAGTCTTACATTAGGGAGAATTAAATATAAAGTTTACCATTTTAATATTACCAGTTGTGTCATAATTATTAACTTTCATCAACTGAATTAACTGTTCCATTTATTCAGTAATTTGTAGAAATTCGTCCCACATGAAAATGTTTGTCCCAATGAAAATTATTGCAGTCCAGCCAGACTGCCTTAGCCATAAATTCCAAAACCGTCCTGTCTAGCCTTAGAGCATTCGGCAGTCTAGACATTTGCGCTTGCCTAAGGGAAAAGTGGAGTCTCTACATGAATTTACTCTTCTCGTAATTCTGCTTTAGGATTCCAGTACATAAGTGAATGAAGAAAGTCGAGTTGGTTCCATGCTTCTTTTAAACAGATCCATTTTGGATTCCAGTGCCTTAGTGAATGTGAAAAATTGAGGAGGTTCTGTGTCTCTCTTAAGACATTCTGGGTTCCAGTGCTTTAGTGAATATTCACAATTAAGTTTCTGTGCTTCTTCTAAGTAGACATAGCTAATTCCTGTCGTTTCCCTTTAAAATATTTCAATGGCATTTTTCTATAACGTCTAAAACTCTTTGTCACTGCTTGTATGATTAATAATTATGAATTTGTATAAACAGTTAAAAAGCAATTGTTACTTATATATATATATATATATATATATATATATATATATATATATATATATATATATATATATATATATATTTATATGCCTATATATATATATATATATATATATATATATATATATATATAATATCTTTGATTACTTTAAGAAACTAACGTTTTCATAGCTGGTATTTTCTTTTTTTTAAAATACATTTAGACAAACTAAATGTAGCTCTTAAGTTATTCTAAGACACAAAAATGTTCACAACTGATATTGTTGAAATTGTGTCTAGAGAAATGTATAAAATTTGTGGATTATTCTAAGAGATTTAAACATTTGCACAACTGATGTTATTTAAAATACATTTAGAGAATTGTATAACATAACACCCAACCACACCGACAACAACAAGACATACCACAGGACACACCACACAACACACACACACATATATAATATATTATATATATCTATATATATATAGTATATATATATATTATATATAATATATTATATATATATATATATATATATATATTTATATTTATATATCATATATGTAAATCTTTTATCATTCTAAAAGACTAAAATATTCTTACGGTTGATATTATTTGAAATATATTTAGAGACAAAAATCATTTTCAAAAAGACTAACATTCTCACGGCTGATATTATTTGAAATATAATTGAAAGAAACAAAAAAAATCTTAGATTACTTCAAGATTCTGTTAGCATTTTCATAGCTGCCATTATCCAGAATACATTTAGAACTATCGGTCGATTTCTTTTTTTTTTACGCGAAGACGAGAGCTACGGATATTCTGGCCAAGGACAAAGGCGAACTTGCCACTTTTTCCTAAGGACCCTTTTTTTGCCATTACAGTTTCCAAAAGTTTTTTTTCTTTTTTTTTTCTTTTTTCTTTTTCCTTTTTCCTCTGCTCTCAACAGATTTTCTTTTCTTCGCTCATTTCTCACTGGAATTTCTCCGATGCCACTCTAATTTCATTTGACCTCCTCCTCCTCCTCAGAAGAAGAAGAAGAAGAAAAAGAAGAAAAAGAAGAAGAAGAAGAAGAAGGAGATGGGTGGATGAGGAGGAATAGATGGGTGGAGGGAGGGAAGGAAGAGGAAAGGATTGGTGGAGGGAGGAGAGAAGGAGGAAAAGATGGGTAGGAGGGAGGGTTAAGGAGGAGGAGGAGGAGGAGGAGGAGCGTCATGGCGAAAGCTGGTTGCAAAGCAAGATAAACAAAAACCTCGAAGAAGTAGAAGGAGGAAGAGAAGAAGAAGAAGAAGAAGAAGAAGAAGAAGAAAAAGAATTCGTAAGGCGAGTTTGACCCACCGTCATCTCTCCTCAGGGTTAAATATCTCGAGAGATCTCACGACAGCTGAAAACAAATCAGCAGTAATTAGACCTGGATGGGACTGTTCCAGGACGACCCATAATTTGATTTAATAAATTCTGGAAAATGGCGTCGCAGTGATTTCGGTCAGTTAATGGTCTTGTGACTTGTATAGGAGACAGGTGCATCACGGTTCGTGTTTATTAAAAATTAGGATATTATTAGAGTAATCGTTTTCTTTACTACTACTACTACTACTACTACTCTAGTAGATTCACATCAACCGTGCATATGATGTCTAGGCCAGTTCCTTATGAAGCTCCTGACTGGCTATTGATAAGCCATCCCACAGAGTTCACATAGGCAGGATGTATGTTCCACCGTTCCTGAGGGATACTTTTGAAAGACGTATACCTGAGGGGAGGTGGAACATACATCCAACTATGTGAATTCTCATGAGTGACCGAGAGTTTCCAGCCCTGTCATTGGGTTATCAACAGCCAATAAGGAGCGTCGTGAGGGACTGGCCTAGACACCAGATGCACTGTTGATGTGAATCAACTATTATAATGATGATAATAATAATAATAATTATTATTATTGATTAGAAATGAGTGATACGCACTTTAGATGGGTATACTATTAGAAAGGTTGATAAACTTGCTCATAAAGAATTCGTATCTTACAAGGTTTTATGCAAAGAATGAAAATTTAATTTCACTTACAGCGTTCTCTCCGTAGGGGGATGATTCCTTAAGTGCACTTCTTGTGGTAAACTGTAGGCATTACAGAAATATGTTTTTAGTAATCCTCCGGCCCCTAGCTCCCTCCACATTTTAGCCTTTTTCTGTACCGTCATTTGCGTTTCCTTTCTTTAGTTTTTTGCTGTCCAGTACCTCTAACTATTATTTCTTATCATGTTGTCCAACCTCTCCTACTTCCTCTTGCCTTGAGCGCTGATTGGTTGAACGTGCCTGAGTTCTTGGGTTTATAAACTGAATTTCGGGATTCATTCATTCTATTTAACAATATTTAACAATAATCTCCGCCGAGAATATTTTGCCATGCTTTAAGTCTTCATAAACTTTAATAAGAATTTTGGGAGACGTAAAATATCTAATAATATTAATAACAGCAACCGTAAGAATTTCACTAAGACTTCCGAAAGGATAAATATTTTCCTGTTATGAAACTCTCATTTTAGATTTTCTTTATCTGTATATTCATTTGTTCCCTAATGGACCAAAATAAAGATTTAAAAAAAAAATTAGTCATCATAACTTTATAGTTTGTTTTGCATCTTAAAGACAAATAAAAAATATTTAAAAATTTATTTGATTTAATTTTTCAGGTACGTTTTGAATCTTAATTAAGGCGTGAATGATGTCCAGGTGTAATTTTAAAAAAAACTTTAAAGAGTTTCAATTTGAATAAAAGAAAAGTGGAAAAAAAAATTCCACTAATGAACACATCTAGTTAAATTATAATTTTATGCCGCACAATTGACATACTGAACGTAAGTCAACGTTGATCAAAACATTAGTCTGAACAGAAAACAGCTTTAGTTGTAACATAGTAAGTGACAGATACCTCAATTTTATGCTGCACAAAATGCCAATTTACATAAGTCAATGCTTGTCAAAACGTTTATCAAAATATGAGCCAGAACAGTTTTAGTTGTAGCGTAATAATGGATACGTATTTCATTTTCCGATCCCCAAATTGACAAATGACATAAGTCAGTGTTTATCAAAACGTTTATCAAAATATTAGCCAGAATAGAAAACAGCTTTAGTTGTAGCGTAATAATTTATACGTATATCATTTTGTGATTCCCAAATTGACAAATTACGTAAGTCAGTGTGTATGAAAACGGCCATAAAAATATTATTCAGAGCGGAAAGCAGCTTTGGGTGTAGTATGGTAGACGATGCATAACTCAATACATATGACATGTTGTAACCTTTATGAAATAAAAAGGTTTTTCACTGTGACTTATTACAGCCACGTTGGGGGCGTATTGCTTCTGTCGGCTTATTTCAAAAGACAGGGAATAGATTCAGCCCCCCCACCCCCCAAACCCACTTTTTTTTTTTTTTTCCTCCTACGTTCCTAGATTTAGAAAGGACTGCGCGGGGTACTTATTCACGGCATAAACTTTTGGAAAGTTCACGCTTCAGTGAAGAAATGGTTCGGGGGGTCCATTCGTACTGTGAAATTTAAAATGTTAAAGCTTGATGTAGTGTAAGAGTATCGGTAGAAACAAAATATTCGTGTTTGTGTGTGTGTGTGTCTGAAGGATAAAGGGTATTCGAAATGTTCATATATATATATATATATATATATATATATATATATATATATATATATATATATATATATATATATATATATATATATATACATATATATATATATATATATATCGTATATATATATATATATATATATATATATATATATATATATAATATATATATATATATAAATACTTATATATATCTTTCTTATCTTCATTCTTCTCCCACTCGCCTTTATCCTTTCTAGTATTTTTCCAAGTGACAACAGACATCTCTCACTGATATGTCCTGGCCATTCCACGGAGACCAGACTAAGTCTTCACTTCTCCCTCTCATGCGCAATTTTCTCTTCTTATCTTTGGCTGTCTCTACTCCATTCTTCATCATGGCTCTGTTCAGTTCTCGAAACACCTCACCCCGACAGCAACTGGGCCCCTAGATTTTGTAAAATATCTCCCATAGATTTTATTAAAAAAAAAAAAAAAACTATTCTAGGTTTTCTAAAAAAATACTCTAGATTTTCTAACAAAAACAACTCCCATAGATTTTATAAAAAAAACTATTCTAGATTCTGTAACAAAAACAACTCCCATAGATTTTATAAAAAAAAAATATTCTAGATTTTTTAATAAAAATAATTCCCATATATTTTATTTAAAAAATCACTTCATTTTGTAAAAAAAAAAAAACTCCGATAGATTAAAAAAAAAACTACTCCAGATTTTTGTTTTGTAACAAAAACAATTCCAATAGATTTTATATATAAAAAAAGCTACTCTAGATTTTGTAACAATAACAACTCCCATAGATTTTTAGAACAAAGTTAACTTTCCCTAGATTTTGTCTAAAAAAATTCCCGTCGATTTTGTTAAGAAAACTGCTACCATTGATTTATAACATAAACAATCCTCATAAACTTCATTACAAAAAATAAAATCCCCTAGATTTTATAAGAATAAAAACTTTCCGAGGTTTTATAGCAAAAAACAGCACCCACAGATTTTATAACAAAAACATTTATAGATTTTATGACAAAAAAAAAAACAACTCCTCCTAGATAGTAGAACAAAAACAGTACCCTACATATTATAACAAAACTCAAAAGTCGTCGAATACATGTTTCTGTTTATAGATCATGTAATTTAAATGTGCAAGGTAGTATTTATTTATATACTGTGAATAGTGCCAATTGTTATGGCGAGGTAGATGAATATATTCACAGTATCAGCTATTAGCAAGAGGGCTACGGAGTAGAGATGCTATATCTTGCAGTTAAGTGAATTAGTAAACTTATTCATAGTTATTTCTATGTCAAGGTTAAGACGATTTTCATTTCACCCTCTATAGAAAATACACATAATTTGTAAAGGTATTGTTGAATAAATAATTTGTACCAGGACTTCCATGAATTCAATAATGCTCCCGAGTGTAGTGAAATGAAAATGCCATATATTAAATATAGGCAAAAAGAGTTTTTATGATTACCACTTTTCGTGGTAAGATGTTGTCCATTGCCGTTTTGTTATAGAAAAGTAGAACAAAAATTTCCCCCACTTTGCATAGGGATTGTTAAATAGAATGCTGTAGTCTAGAGGAACATTTAAAAATTCATTTCTAGAGTAACATTTAGGAAAATAATTTCTAAAATAGCAAAATAATGTAGGCAATAAAAAACTCAGATTCAAATGGTCGCCAGCTGTGTGACCAATATTTATCATTTAAATCATTCACTGGACAGTAACTAAAGGCGAAGCACTTTGAACTTCTAAAATATAAATGCCAGGATTAAAAAAAAAAAAAAAAAAAAAAAAAAAACCCTTTGGCTTTATTGCCACATAAAACAGATCCTGAAACGTTATGGAGTCCCCTCATTCTTTCAATGCCTTTAGTCCATTTCAACACATTCAGAGGAAGGACGAAAAAGATGAGATTGCTTTGGTGCAATTATTTATTCCCAGGGTGATAAAAAATAGTTGGAAGGATCCTCCTCTTGACCTTTGGCCTCATGCGTAAATTAATAAAATTGCCAAAAGGCAACGCACCACAATCCGGGCAGTTGCTTGCATGCAATTCCGCTCTGTAAAAATTCCCGTGCTTGGTCTTACCAGCCTTCCTCTTTATTAAGTTCTGTTTTTTTTTTTTTTTTTTTTTTTTTTTCCCGAGAGAGATTGGGTGAAGTGGAGTTTGATGGGAGTTTCCAAGTCTGTTATGACGATGGAATATTGTATAACTTCTCAGGTAGCAAGATTATCCCTTGTAATTGCATTCACTCGCTCTACGTATGCTAGTAAGAGTTATTAATATTCATTATTCCTTAGTAGCACTTTATTTTTTATTTATTTATTTATTTATTTTATTATTATTTTTTTTTACGAGCGCGTGAGATAGGGAGATGGCTGTTTTTATTTCTTGTGAGACGATAAAAGCAAGGTTATCCCATATGATTGCTATCACTTCTTCTACCTATAGTAGATGTGATTATATTATTCCCAGAGAGCACAAGTACTCTGTTATTTCTGAAAATATAAGAAATAAACTCGTATTTATTTCCTTTCCAGAATTATGAAATATGCTGTAAAATTGCTTTATTAAAAAATTTTTTTAATAAAAAAAATAAAATAAAATAAATAGAAAATATGTCGCACAGTGTCTCTCAACTGTTGAAACACGAATAAAATCGATGCGACAATAATCTAGTAAAATAAGATTGAAAGGTTATGGTAACGAGTCTGAAATGGTTCGGTTGTTATTAAAACTATTTTGAATTCACTGAAATAATGTTCTTCTTGCAAAGTATAATGCGACTGACCCGGGTTATTTTATTTTTTTTTTATTTTCATTTTTTTTTTTTTCCAAGTTTATGCGTAGCTCATTTTTCATATTATTTTTAAAGCGAACACCCGCCTTCTAGTGACATTAATAGATTTTACGCACGTGATGAATTATATTTCATGCATATTCAAAGTATGTTTCTTAAAGTCATATGAAAAAAACAAACGAGACACGATAAATTTATGATAACGCTGTCAATGCTCTACATAAAGAAAAATAGTCCTCGAAATTTAGCTGGCTCTATACGAATCATGGAAATAAACACCGTGCGTTTTAAGCCAATATCTGAATAGGTATTTATATTCTAGTCCTTCTTTTGTATGAATAATTAGAAAAAAAAACTGAACTTGAATTTGGGAAGATGCGGATGCGTTTTAAGCCAATATCTAAATAGTATTTATATTCTGGTCATTCTGGAATTATGAATGGAATGTTGCAAGCAACGTCATAGAAAGATTTTGCAATTTAACCTTTTATATGAATAATTCAAAAAACAATATTTTTTAAAATTTGTATTAAGAAAGTATGGAAGGTATTTGCATTCTAGGCTTCAGAAGTCGCGAATGGATGTTGCAAGTGAATGAAGGTTAAAATGTTTTGCGTATTTTGCATGAATTATCCTTACATTTTTTGTCTTAATGTTGTCTTATAGTTGGCTTTGGAAAATGTAAAAGATGTTTGAAGTTTAGTCTGCAAAAGCTATGAATGAATGTTTCAGCTTTATAAGATGTAAAAGTTTTGGAATTGAAATGTTTTGTGTGAATAATTCCAAAATATGTTCTCAGTTATCTTAGGGTAATGTAAAAGGTATTTAAATTCAAGTCCACATACTAAAGAATGAACGTTATAAGTAAAGAGGTTGAAATGGTTTTTCATTTAAATGAATAATTCTTACTTTATTTTACAGTTTTCTATGAATAATTCTTAAGTTTTCTTAAGGCTGTCTTAGTAAAATTTAAAATAGAGTAATATGCATTAAAAATGGCTATAGGAAATAGTTTTGAAGGTCTAGCTAAACTGAATCGCTTATAGCTCAATAGTCTTACATTAGGGAGCATTAAATATAAAGTTTACCATTTTAATATTACCAGTATTGTCATAAATATTAACTTTCATCAACTGAATTAACTGTTCCATTTATTCAGTTGTTTGTAGAAATTCGTCCCACATGAAAATGTTTGTCCCAATGAAAATTATTGCAGTCCAGCCAGACTGCCTCAGCCATAAATTCCAAAATCATCCTGTCTAGCCTTAGAGGCATTCGGCAGTCTAGACATTTGCGCTTGCCTAAGGGAAAAATGGAGTCTCTACACGAATTTACTCTTCTCGTAATTCTGCTTTAGGATTCCAGTACATTAGAGAATGAAGAAAGTCGAGGTGGTTCCATGCTTCTTTTAAACAGATCCATTTTGGATTCCAGTGCCTTAGTGAATGTGAAAAATTGAGGAGGTTCTGTGTCTCTCTTAAGACATTCTGGGTTCAAGTGCTTTAGTGAATATACACAATTAAGGTTCTTTGCTTCTTGTAAATAGACATAGCTAATTCCTGTCGTTTCCCTTTAAAATATTTCAATGGCATTTCTCTATAATGTCTAAAACTCTTTGTCACTGCTTGTATGATTAATGATTATGTATTTGTGTAAACAGATAATAGCATAATTTTTACTAATCATATATATGTATACACACACACACACATATAATATAATATATATATATATATATATTATATATAATATATATTATAATATATATATAATATATATATTATATTACTTTAAGAAACTAACATTTTCACAGCTGGTGTTTTTCAAAATACATTTAGATAAATATGTAACTCTTAGGTTATTCTAAAGACACTAAAATGTTCACGAATGATATTTGTTTGAAATTGTCTAGAGAAATATATAAATTGTGGATTATTCTAAGAGATTTAAACATTTGCACAGCTGATGCTATTTTAAAATACATTAGAGTTAATTATATATTATATATTATTATATATATATATATATATATTATATATATATAATATAATATATATATATATATATATATATATATAACTCTTAGATCATTCTTTATATTATTCAACGAGACTCCAACAATTTCACAGCTAAATATTATTAAATTAAAATACATCCAATTAATATATATATATATATATATATATATATATATATATATATATATACATATAATAATATATATATATATATATATATATATATATATACTATATATATATATAAATCTTTTATCATTGTAAAAGACTAATATATTCTTACCGGTTGATATTATTTGAAAATTAAATAGACACAAAAAAATGCCAAAATTTTTTAAATTTTAAAAGACCAAAACATTCCTCAAGGCTGGAAACATTGAGATTGAAATAAAGAAATAAAACCCTTAGATTACTTTAAGAGATTCTTGTCTTTAGCATTTTCCACAGCTGTTCCTGCCATTATCCAGAATACATTTACAACTATCGGTCGATTTTTTTTTTTTACGCGAAAGACGAGAGCTTACGGATATTCTGGCCAAAGGAAAGGCGAACTTGCCACTTTTCCTAAGGACCCTTTTGCCATTACAGTTTCCAAAAGTTTTTTTTTCTTCTTTTTTTTCTTTTTCCTCTGCTCTCAACAGATTTTCTCTTCTTCGCTCATTTCTCACTGGAATTTCTCCGATGCCTCTCTAATTTCATTTGACCTCCTCCTCCTCCTCCTCCTCCTCCTCAGAAGAAGAAGAAGAAGAAGAAGAAGAAGAAGAAGAAGAAGGAGATGGGTGGATGAGGAGGAATAAGCTGAAGAATGGCGATTGGTAGAGGAGGAGGAGGACCAGATGGGTGGAGGGAGGGAAGGAAGAGGAATGGATTGGTGGAGGGAGGACAGAAGGAGGAGGAAAGGATGGGTAGGAGGGAGGGAGGGGGAAGGAGGAGTAAAGGATGGGATGGAGGGAGGGGAGATTGGAGGAGGGACAGGAAAGGAGCGTCAATGGACGAAAAAGCTGGTTGCAAAAGCAAGAAATAAACAAAAAACCCTCGAAGAAAGTAGGAGAAAAAAGGAAGGAAGAGAAGAAAGAAAGAAGAAGAAGAACGAAGAAGAAGACAAAAGAATTCGTAAAGGCGGGAAGATTTGACCCACCGTCATCTCTCCTCAGGGTTAAATATCTCGAGAGATCTCACGACAGCTGAAAACAAATCAGCAGTAATTAGACCTGGATGGGACTGTTCCAGGACGACCCATATTTTGATTTAATAAATTCTGGAAAATGGCATCGCAGTGATTTCGGTCAGTTAATGGACTTGTGACTTGTATAGGAGACAGGTGCATCACGGGTCGCGTTTTTTAAAATTAGGATATTATTAGAGTAAACTTTTTCATTACTACTACTACTACTACTACTACTACTATAGTAGATTCATATCAACCGTGTATCTGATGCCTAGGCCAGTTCCTTACGAAGCTCCTGATTGGTTGTTGATAAACCAATGACAGTTCGAGAGTTCACATAGGCAGGATGTATGTTCCACTTCTCCTGAGGGATACTTTTGAAAGACGTATCCCTCAGGGGAGGTCGAACATACATCCTACTTATGTGAATTCTCTTGAGAGCCCGAGAGTTTCCAGCCCTGTCATTGGGTTATCAACAGCCAATAAGGAGCGTCGTGAGGGACTGGCCTAGACATCAGATGCACGGTTGATATGAATCTACTATACTAATAATAATAATATAAAATAATAATAATAATTATTATTATTATTATTATTATTATTATTATTATTATTATTATTATTATTATTATTATTATTATTATTATTGATTAGAAATTAGTGATAAACAGTTTAGATGGGTACTATTAAAAAGGTTGATAAACTCGAATGAAAATTTTATTTCATTTACAGCGTTCTCTCCGTAGGGGGATAATTCCGTAAGTGCACTTCACGTGGTGCACTGTAGGCATTACAGAGAGCTGTTTGCAGTAATCCTCCGGCTCCTGGTTCCCTTCACATTTTAGCCTTTTACTGTACCGCCATTTGCGTTTCCTTTCGTAAGTTTTTGCTGTCTAGTACCACTAACTATTGTTTCTTATCATGCTGTCAAACCGCTCCAACTTCCTCTTGTCTTAAGCGCTGATTGGTTGAACGTGCCCGAGTTCTTGAGCGATGATTGGTTGAACGTGCCCGAGTTCTTGAGCGGTGATTGGTTGAACGTGCGTGAGTTCTTGGGTTTAAAACTTGAATTTCGGGATTGATTCATTCATTCTATTTAACAATATTTGACAATAATCTCCGCCGCGAATATTTTTCCATGATTGAAGTCTTTATAAACTTTAATAAAAATTTGGGAGACATTTTACTAATAAAAATATGGGAGACGTAAAATATCTAATAGTATTAATAACAGCAAGCATAAGAATTTCACTAAGACTTCCGAAAGTATAAATATTTTCCTGTTATGAAACTCTCATTTTAGATTTTCTTTATCAGTATATTCATTCGTTTTCCACTGGCAAATAAAAATATAAAGAAAAGAATTAATCATAGTACTTTATCGTGTATGTTTTGAAACTTAAAGACAAATAAAAAATGTTAAAGAAATATTTTTGATCTAATTTTTCAGGTATGATTTAAATCTTAATACAGGCGTGAATAATGTCCAGGTGTAATTTCATAAAAACTTTAAAAAGTTTCAACTTGAATAAAAGAAAAGTGAAAAAAAAATACACTAACGAACACACCTGGTAAAGTAATAATTTTATGCCGCACAATTGAACAGAATACAACTTTAGTTGTAGCATAGTAAGTGATAGATACCTCAACCAAACAAAATCTTCTTACAGTTTTCTTCTGAAGATTGAAAAAGAAACCTACTGAAAAAGAAACCCACAAAATCACTTTGTAACTTGTTTACTTCTAAGTATTTACATTTAATTTTACTCCACACTCGAGTACTTTCAGGCCCTATCTGTGACCCATTTTCAAGAGATGTTTGGGATGTCAGGCTAGGTCAAGGCCCAGCAGTCTTCTGGAACTTCTTCTCGTTGAGCTTTTATTTATGTGATGGCCGCATCTGGTTTCCTTGAGAGTTGCCAGTCCCCTCTTGTCGCTCCGATATCCTGAGCTGATGGTCAATGGGATTCACCCTTGTGGTAAGGGTGTGGTCACCAAAAGTCTGCAGGGCAGAAAACCTAATCTCCAGGTCAGCAGGGTCAATCTTAGCTTCTTTTAATATCAAAGCTCGGCATATGGGATCTTCTGAGGTAAAACCTTTGTTTCCTTCTATTACTTTAATCTCTCTGATAAGTGCACCTTCTACTACACTCTTATGACTAATTTTGTTGCTTTTGTACATAAGCCTACTGTTTTTCAAATCCATCCTATGGTCATTTTCCCAACAATGCCTAGCTATAGCACTCCCCTGAGAGTTAAGCTGGCTTCCTTCTAAATACTTAGAAGTAAACAAGCTACAAAGTGATTTTGTGGGTTTCTTTTTCGATACCTCCATGTTATGCTGCACAAAATGCCAATTTACTTAAGTCGTGCTTACTAAAAGGTTCATCAAAATATTAGCCAGAGCAGAAAACAGTTGTAGTTGTAGCGTAATAATTGATACGCATTTCATTTTCTCCTCCCCAAATTGAAAAATGACAAGTCAGTGTATATGAAAACGGCCATAAAAATATTATTCAGATCGGAAAGCAGCTTTGGGTGTAGTATGGTAGACGGTACATACCTCAATACATCTGACGTCAATGTTGTAACCTTTTTAAAATAAAAAGGTATTTCTCTGTGACTTATTACAGCCACGTTGGGGGCGTATTGCTTCTGTCGGCTTATTTCAAAGGACAGGGAATAGATTCAGCCCCCCCACCCCCCACCCTCTTTTTTCCCCCTCCTACGTCTAGCTTTAGAAAGGACTGGGATACTTATTCACGGCAAAAACTTTTGAAAGTTCACGCTTCAGTGAAGAAATGGTCGGGGTCCATTCGTACTGTGAAATTTAAAATGTTAAAGCTTGATGTAGTGTAAGAGTATCGGCAGAAACAAAATGTTTGTGTGTGTGTGTGTGTGTATAGGTGTGTGTATAGGTGTTGTGTGTGTGTGTGTGTGTGTGTGTGTTTGTATGGGTCTGAAAATAAGGGTATTCGAAATGTTCATATATATATATGTCATCCATATAATATATATATATATATATATATATATATATATATATATATATATATATACTATATATACTATATATATAACTCACTATCACATGTATTATATATCAAAATGGATGAGATTATCACAGTCAAATTAATGAAATATAATGTATTAACTCTCCTGTTCGTATGATAATAATCGTTAGATAAAAAAAAATAAATAAAACGCAAAAATGAAATTAATTGACGTTATCGAACCCCTTCTATATATATATATATATATATATATATATATATAATATATATATATATATATATATATATATATATTTATATATATCTTTCGTATTTTCATTCTTCTCCCACTCGCCTTCATCCATTCCAGTATTTTTCCAAGTGACAACAGCCATCTCTCACCGATATGTCCTCGCCATTCCACGGAGACCAGACTAAGTCTTCACTTCTCCCTC